>NW_026585895.1:31496970-31559614 GCF_907164565.1 Psammomys obesus
AAGTCTCTGGGCCAAAGGCTGATTGCTCTGCTCTGGACCTGGAGAATGTGCACCTAGGTTGAGTTGGCGCCTGGGGGCACTGTTCTGGTCTGGAGGCTGGGTGCCTCACTCTGGACCAGAAGCTGTGTGTCTCTGTCTGGGATGGCGGCTGTAGGCACCACTCTGGTCCAGACACTGTGGGTGCAGCCCCCCTGAAGGATCAGGGATTCCTACAGTTTTGGCAGTCCAGCCAGGGACAACTGGCCGATCCCTGGCACAGTATCTGAGGGCTACTGTAATGGCTCTTCGGCTCCTGCAGGTCCGAGGATGCAGCTGTGTGTCCCAGTGCCCCAGGGGAACGCAACAATGGCAGCAGAGCACAGCGCTTCTGCCTGCACTAGAGTCTGCGTGAGTCCAGGAAGTGTTTTGGTGCTGGGTGTCCTAAGCGTTAGAGCTGCTGACCCCCTCCGCTGGGGGTTTCCTCCTGCCAGAGACACGCAGTCTGGTGCCCTGTTGCCCTGGTGCCCACAGTTCTATCTGAGGCGGCGAATCACGCGCGCAGGCAGGGCTCTGTGCAGGCAGGCGCCTTTGTCCCGACTCTGGGTCCGGGCTGGCTCCTGGGGCACCCACGGAACCCGAGTCTTTTCCAGGGGATGTCTGGGTAACCTGGGGTCGGTCCCAATTGTTTCCTGCTCCGTGGGGTTATCTCTCGACTGGGAAATCCAGTCTATGGTGTTGTGGGCCCACAGTTCAGTCTGGGACCGTGACCAGATCGCGCTGGCGGGTAGCTCTGGGCTGGCGACCAAGCGCCTGGCGGAACGGGGATCTCTTCCGCGGTTTAGCCGGGTGAGTTAAAGCTGATCGAATCCCCCACCGTGGGGTATCCTCTCACCTGAGAAACACAACCACTTGTGTTTTATGGCCGCGAGTTCTGCTTGCTGGTCCCTGTGCCAATCCTGCTGTGCTGCTCCTCAGAATGAGAGTCCTCCCGGCGCTGCCATCTTGCCCCGCCTCAAAAGTTTGCTTTTAAATCTCTATAAAAAGCTGTGTATTCAAACTGCAGCAGTTTCTTGGAAACCTGTTATGCTGCATGTATCCTTTGGGAGAGACATTCATTTGACCGAGATCAACATTCCCCTGAGTTAGCATGTATTTTATTTAGTGTAACATTTTGAAGGATATTTAGAAAGGAGTTTATTGCTGGAAGAAAACAGATCAGGAGCAGGATAGTCAAGAAAAAACTTGATTTTATAAGTATCTAGGGTGTTTCTTTGAAAAAAAAAAATTTTCACTTTGATTTGTTGAGGTGTTTGCCAACAGAATAAAAACATAAACATGAGACCCAAGGAATGGGGTATATGTAGCATCATTACTTACTTAACAGATGTATCATGCCATCTATGGGCCATAACACAAGCCTGGCAACCTGAGGTTCTGTTAAAGCCCTCTTTTCAGTTATTAAAATGTAAAAGAATCAGACATACATACCCACACACTTTTTCTTTTCTGAAGCAGCCATTAAATGAAGCTCAGGCATGAACAGTCCAAGAAGGCCACAGGAGTGAATGACTTTCTGGCCTCTGGAAGCAGTTCAGACAGTGTAGAAAGCGTTAGTTTTCTAATACCATAACTCAAGGGGTGGTCTTTATTTCTTCGCTGTAAGACAGAAGACAAACAAGTTAAATCAGATAGATCACGTAGACTCCGCCAGTCTTTCAGAACTCTCATTGTTGTGTTGGCAGCCGTACATGTAAGTATACAGTAATATGGCCCTTTTCCAATCAAAAGTTTTCTGGAAATTTGAATTTCATTCTTCTCATGTGTCACAAAATATTATTTTTCCTTTGATTTTGTTTCTTGTTTTTTTTCTCATAACAATAGAATCTGTCCTCTTTCTCTCTTTCTTTTTAATTAATTAATTTTTTTATTAATTACAATTTTTTTCACTTTGTACCCCAGCTGTAGCCCTCTACCTTTTCCCCTCTCAATCCCACCCTCCTTCATCTCCTCTTATGCCCCTCCTCCCCTTCCATCTGACCCTAGCATATCAGGTCTCATCAGGACAGGCTGCGTTGTCTTCCTCTGTGGCCTGGTAAGGCTGCTCCCCCCTCAGGGGGAGGTGATCAAAGAGCCTGCCACTGAGTTCATCTCAGAGACAGTCACTGTTCCCCTTGCTAGGAAACCCACTTGTATACTGAGCTGCCATGGGCTACATCTCTGCAGGGGTTCTAGGTTATCTCCATGCATGGTCCTTGGTTGGAATATCAGTCTCAGAAAAGACCCCTGTGCCCAAATTTTTTGGTTATGTTGCTCTCCTTGTGGAGCTCCAGTCTCCTCCAGGTCTTTCTATCTCCCCCTTCTTTCATAAGATTCCCTGCACTCTTCCCAAAGTTTGGCTATGAGTCTCAGCATCTGCTTCTGAAAGACTCTACCCAGCAGGATATCAAAGCAGATGTTGATTTTGTTTTTAATCTTACGAAAATACAGAAAATATCTTTATTCCCTATATCCAGCTATCCCAAGGTAATTAATTAGGGTGTCCTAATTAACAACCTTATATAAAACAAACTCTTTGTGCCCTAGTGTTAGGAGATTCAGCATAAATTGCATTTCTATTCCTTAAGCATAATTCTGTGCATTGGTCTAAATCTATGAAATAACCACAATCCCTCCCTTTGGTAAAGTCATAGACAAGTAACTCCTATCAGCCCAGCTGAAGTCCAGGAGTTCTTCAGGCTCTGCCTTTGCTTCATGCTTTACATATGTGCTGCATATGTGGATTCAGCTGCACTTTTGGATTTATGAGAATCATGAGATAGAGGCCCATAGCTTCTTCCCCCTAGTCCTCTTTTTGTTCTCTCTATAGCTGTTTTCACTACCCACTTAGGTCATTCCTAGGGTGAATGAGGGCAAAGGGGATTTTAAACAGACGAAAGATAGCAAGAAAAGAAATGGCCATGAGAAAAGAACATGATTGATTAAAGCAAAGATGAAAGAGGACCACAAAAAAATGGGTGAGCAGTTTCTGCCCCCAATTATGATGGTCTGGGTCACCTTCATGACAGTAGACATGTTTCAGGCCATTGTTAAAGTTTCTAATATCAATGCAGTTTGACGTACATCAGTAGGTTCACAGTTATGTCCACTTATTTCTTTGGTCCCCCTTACTGGGGAAGAGAGAGTCTTTCTCTTATCCAAGGTGAGGTTGATGGATAACACCTTGCAGAGTCAATTTTTATTACCTGAGATAGACTAACTTTGTAAACGAAGAAGAAGAAGAAGAAGAAGAAGAAGAAGAAGAAGAAGAAGAAGAAGAAGAAGAAGAAGCTTATGCCGCTCAGAGTTTTGGAGGCTTAAGTACAAACAGCATTTCACAGGTCCTCTGGTGGATGGAAGAGCATGCTGAGGAAAAAGCACACATAAAAAAATACTAAGCAAGAATCCAGGTGTAGTGGCACATAAATTTAATCTCAGCAGTTGGGAGGCAGAAGCAGGAGATTATTGTGAATGTGAGGCCAACCTGGTCTACAAACCTAGTTCCAGTACAGCCAGTGCTTGTTACATAGTGAAACTCTGTCTCAAACAACAAAACAACAAAAGTAAACAAGAGATACTGGGTAGAGCCATGATCAGGCTTTTATAGAAACGTTTTGAGGTCTTATGAGAAATATTTTACCTCTTTCCAGATGCAAGTGAACTGGACTCTTGTCTTTGCTTTGGTTTATGCTGCTTTAGAGTCTGTTTGGACAGATGTCTGATGCCTGTCAGGGTGTGCCTGACAATGGTAGTTCTTGTTCTTGTTTGTTTTTTTCCTTCTTGTGGTTCTTGTTGTTGTTGTTGTTGTTGCTATTGTTGTTCTTCTTATTATTATTATTAATTTATTTATTTTACATCCCAATTGAGATTCCTCTCTCTCCTCTCCTCCTGGCCTCTTCCTCTCCCTGCCCCAATCCATTTCCTCCTCCTTTTCTCCTTAAAGAAAGGAAGGCCTCCCATAGATATCAATCCACTTTGGCATATAAAGTTGCAGTAAGACTAAGTGCCTCTTTTCCTATTGAGACTAAACAAGACAGCCCAGTTAGGGGAAAGAGATCCAAAGGCAGTCATCAGAGTCTGAGACAGCTCCTATTCCAGTTGTTAGGTGTCCCACATGAAGCCCTAGGTGCACATCCGTTGCATATGTGTAGGGAGCCTAGGTCTGTCCCATGCATGCTCTTTAGTTGAGGGTTTAGTCTCTGTGAGTCCCTATGGGCTCAGGTCAATTGATTCTTTAGGTTTTTTTGTGGTGTCCTTGATCCCCTGGTTCCTTCAAACCTTCCCCTCCCTCTTCCAGAAGACTCCCTGAGCTCTGCCTAAAGTTTGGCTGTATGTCTTGGCATTTGTTCCCACCAGCTGCTAGGTGAAGCCTCTCAAAGGACAGTTACGCTAGTACTGTCTGCAAATATAAGAGAATATTATTAATAGCACATCAAGGTCATCTACTGGCAATTTTTCTTAGTACTGTACCTGGGAACCACGTTCCCAACATGTGAACCTTCTTGGCTACAAACCATATCCACCTGCCTGTTTCTGTTTAACAACAAAATGAACAGCAAACAACAGCAACCAAACAAATGAAAACACAAACAAATCAATGAAGGAAAAGCCTTAACAAATTTACTTAACCAAGGTTTTGTACGCTATAGGAGCCTGAAGGGGTGGAAAACCCAAAGACACAGAGAAAATGGTAGACTTTCGTGCTAGAGCTAATGCAAGAAAAAGATAGTTGCAGAGAAACAGGACTGGACAAACATGCTCATAACTTGATAACGAACGAGGAAAGGGGGCCCCCAAGGACTGTTTGTTCAGAGTCTTCAGTCTCTCTGTGTAACACTTCTGCCTATGAATAGAACCAGAGAGCTGCGAACAAAAGGGCCCTCAGGGCAGAAGGGAGGAAGTAGAATGACATTCTTAGATCCCACAATATGTTTTGGAAGAGGAAGATTCTGCCTCAGACCCTTTTTATCTGAGGAAGAGGGGGATAAGATAGAACCCTTCCTGCTTCTAAACTACTTTTGTTCATCTTGAAATGCACATTATGTCACATCTGACATTACCAGATGACCCGAGAAGTGCCGCCAGAGATCCACAATCCAAAACGCCACGGAGAAATGGCACTTGGTGGCCCCTCTGCGTTACTTCTATAGAGAGGCCGCAGTAGGAGCATCTGTTACATTTTATTTTAGTAGTACGGAGAGAACAAAAACATGCATCCTCCAAATAAAAATACCTCATTGATACAACTCATCACCTCACACTATTAATGGTCAATTGGTTTGAAAACGTTTGCATTAATTAACTTGGCATTATAAAAATCACCAAAATTATTGGTTAATTTTGATAGCCAGAGAAGTGTGTCTTCATAATGCTTCTTGTAAATTCTCAAAATTAATGCCGCTCGGCTAATCCCCCAGTCGTCTCCAGTGTCACTGAGATAGTTTTGCTTTGTGTTTTTTATTCTCAATTCACTTTTTATTTCGAGTCTCAGTTTTTGTCACTGTTATTTCTTAATCCAAATTCTTTCTCCTGGGTCAACCAGCATTGCTGTGGTTATTATTTCTATCTGGACCTTATCTTTAATAAATTATACTCTTCTTTGGCTTCTTTGTCCTACTTACTCAGTGGACTCACTCTTTTCTCTAACCACTCCAAAGAGAGCATGGAGCGAGCTCCCCAGATGCTGAGATATCTGTAAGATACGTTCACATGAAGTCTGTAAGGGTTTCCACTCTCAACTTCAGAGAGCTCCTTGAAAATAATATCCCACTTACTATTAATTACTCTCTTGTGAGAAGATCTGTTTTGTTTTAAAATGATAATCTTAGTTCTGCTTTTCTAGCTATGAATCCTTGCTAGTGCAAAGTATCAAATTTAAAAAATTATATTAATTTTTTAGTATTTAAATTTAACTTGAATCGTCTAAAACATTAACTTATCAAAACTATTTAATTTGAATATTTCTCATAGATCATCATTATGTTATCTTTTTGTTTATGTGTTAATGCTGTTCATCTTATTTTTTTCTCTTGAGTGCAGAAACACAATAAACAACATTTTTAAATGCAAACATCCATTAAGGCATGTGTGTAAGTGAGTGACTTAATTATATATACAAACTTGTGGTTTTTGTATGCATGTCTGTTTCTTCTCTTAAAAAATAAGAAAAATTATTAGTTTACATGTTTTAAAATTAGATTACTGAATCTTTTGGGACTACATATACTTCCTCCCAATTTAAAGAGAAAAGGGATTCTTTGGGGTTTTTTTTAGGGGCCAAATTTAATAATTATAAAGATACAATTTTCTAATATTTTCATCTGTGAAACTCTTCTCATTAGGAAACTCTTATTCAATGTGCTTGTCTATAAACCATAACTAAACATGACTAGATATCTACTCTGTGTGTGTGAGAGAGAGACAGAGAAAGAGAGAGAGTAGTCTTTCTCTAGGCTTCACCTCTGTGGCTTCATGAAGTTCTTTGCTCGAATTTCATGAAGTTCTTTGTTTGAAGACCATTGTTTGAACCCACAGTTGTGTTAGACCTTAGTGAAATTCAGTAGTCCTTTGGTTGTGTAGGTGATTTCTGTGGGTACCAGTGTTCACTGCTAGGAAACACTGGTTTACATGACTTGTAGCCCAGTCTCATTACCAGAGAGTGAAAGCTATCTACACCCTCATAAATCTCCAAAATGCCCTGATAGATTCAAGCAAGTGCAGAGTCACTGCCACCAGGTGAGGAGACACTGGGGAGCCCATCAGGCTTCAAAGGAGAGTTCCAAACCCATGGTTACACAGACAAAAATACATGAATGTGGACAGGAATGTGTGGGAAGGAGAGGAGCTGGTAGGGGTGGAAGGGACACAAAAGAGAGCCGGCAAGAGGAACCAGAATACATTGCATACATGTAAGAAAATGTCAAAGATAATTTTATTTTAAAAAAAGGGAAATAATACAACATGAAAATAAAGGGAGAGATGATCAGGAATTTACTCTGAGCAATGTCTAATGGTCACATTGTTTTCAAAAGAAATGAAAAGCAGTTTCCCTTTTAACCAGTTTGTAGGACCAAGAGACAATGGTTCTGCTTGAATGATTTGGATGACTGGACTGCAAAGGAAGAAGTTTAGTGGGCAAAAATGCCAGAAGTCACACATCTGTTGCAAACCCACACATTGAGACTCCATTTACAGTTGTTTTTAATCATATTGTGATTGTCTTCTGCCCATTTGGCTCATACCTCAAGCACAGAAGGCATCCCTTCAAGGGCCAGATTGAGAAACTTCACTTGCTTGGTTGTTTAAATCACACAAATTGGGAGATATTGATACTTGAGTTTACAGAAGGAAAAGAAGGGTGGTGAAGAAGGACTTGCAGGGGGCCAAAAGCCTGGGTGAGCAGAGAAGGTTGAGCGTGGTGAAGCTGGGCCGAAAATACTCACTGCTGTTGTCCCTGGAGCCCCAGCTGGTTACTTAAATACTTGGATTCTGATTATTGTACAGAGACTTCATGGCAGGTTAGTTTGTTTGTTTGTTGTGGTGATGGAGAGTTAGCCTAGGGTCTCCCACATGCTAAGCAAGTGTGCTACCATCAGACCATATTCCCCGTTCTCTAAAGCCATTTGCTTAATCGTAAAAACAACAAACAAACACCAGAATAATTTTATCTTTTTTCTTTTATTATTATTAGTTTCATTTTATTAACTCTGTATCCCAGCTGTATCCCGCTCCCTCATTCCCTTCCAAACCCTCCCTCCCTCCCTCATCTCCTCCCTGCCCCTTTCCAAGTCCACTGATTGGGGAGGACCTTTTCCCCTTTCACCTGACCCTGTTTTATCAGGTATCTTCAGGACTGGCTGCAAAGTCCTCCTCTGTGGCCTAGCAGGACTGCTCCTCCCTTGAGGGATGGGGAGGTCAAAGAGCCTGCCGTTGAGTTCCTGTCAGAAACAGTCCCTGTTCCCCTTACTATGGGGAACCAATTGGTTACTGAGCTACCATGGGCTTCATCCAAGCAGAGATTCTAGGTTATATCCATACATGGTCCTTGGTGGACTGTCAGTCTCAGTAAAGACCTCTGTGCCCAGATATATTTGGTCCTTGTGGAGCTCCTATCCTTTCCACGTCATACAAACTCCCCCTTCTTTCATATGATTCCCCGCACTCTGCCAAAGGTTTGGTTATGAGTCTTAGTATCTGCTTTGATACACTGCTAGGTAGAGTCTTTCAGAGGCCCTCTGTGGTAGGCTCCTGTCCTGTTACTTGTTTTCTCCTACATCCAATGCACCTCCCATTTGTCTTTCTAAATGAGGATTGATCATCTTACCCTGGGTCCTCTTTCTTGTTTATCTTCTTTAGGTGTACAGATTTCATTATGTTTAATCATATCTTATAGGACAATATGAGTGAGTATATACCATGTGTGTCTTTCTGTTTCTGGGATACCTCACTCAGAATGATCTTTTCTAGATCCCACCATTTGCCTTCAAATTTCATGATTTCCTTGTTTTTGATTGCTGAGTAGTATTCCATTGTGTAAAAAATACCACAATTTCTGTATCCATTCCTCCGTTGAGGGACATCTGGGTTGTTTCCAGGTTCTGGCTATTACAAATAAAGCTGCCACAAACATGGTTGAGCAAATGTACTTGTTGTGTACTTGAGCAAATTTTGGGTATAAGCCTAGGAGTGGTATAGCTGGATCTTCAGGAAGCACTATTTCTAATTGTCTGAGAAAACGCCAGATTGACTTCCAAAGTGGTTGTACCAGTTTACATTCCCACCAGCAATGGAGGAGGGTTCCCCTTTCTCCACAACCTCTCCAGCATGTGTTGTCACTTGAGTTATTCATCTTAGCCATTCTGATGGCTAAGGATGTTGAGCATCTCTTTAAGTGTTTCTCTGCCATTCTATATTCCTCTACAGAGAATTCTCTGTTTAGCTCCGTACCAGAATAATTTTAAATGTAAATATCCATTAAGTTATGGGTAGAAATGAGTGACTTAGTTGCGTATGCACAATGTATAGTTTTGGTATGCATGTCTGTGTGTCTTCTCTAAAGAATACATTTTGCTAACAGGGCAAAGTTGGCCAATCAGAGGGGGAAGAAGGGGAAACCAGTGGGAAAATGAACTCTATGGGGAGCAGGAGGAAGCAACTGTCCCAGGTTTGCCAGGTTTGACTGTGATTGTCCATTTTTGTGAACTCCATCTCACATTAATGCAGCACTTTGTCCAGCTTTTTAGAAGCCACATATTGGCAGGAAGTATAAAGCATGCCTTGGACCCCCCCAAAAAATGAGAATAGTTAACCAAAACTACAGAAATACTGAGACTGTAAGATGAATGCAAGTAGATGTCTCTGAAAAAGTGTGAAACCCACAAAAAGTCCTAATTTCCTGCTATCACTGGAACACTACTCTGGCGTTCAGACTGTCAGTGTTAGAAGTGCAGATGTACTTGGACAGAGAGCTAAATGCTGTGTAACTTACACACACACACACACACACACACACACACACACACACATATATGTCTCTCTCTTGTTTTTGAATGAAGTTGAGTCAATGGAACTTTGCCTCTCTGGCTGTTATTTTTAGCCGTGGGATTTTAGTAAGCCCCATGGGTCATTTTCAACTGTGACACTGGCCTACTGTTGCCTTCCTCTATTTTTTTGGTTCAGTCACTATTCAACAGGTTGGGGAGAAACCAACTTAAATAGGTGGCAGTCACGCTCTTAGGTGACAGGCCTGACCAGACAGAATTACAGAGAGAGCTGTCATCCAATAAAACCAGCTGGGGCCTTTGTGTTTGAAAAGCTCAAAAGCTTTGTGAACCATGCCAACATGTTTCAGACTGTTTGGGTTGAATCGAGGGAGGACTGGGAATGGACTTTGTCTGGGTAAATTTATTTTCTTTGAAAGAATTGTTTTTTTAGTCTTGGAGGTTAAACCCAGGACCTCTTGCAAGCCAAGCAGACACTGTACTAGTGAACTGCATCCCTGGCCCCTTTACTCATTTATTTTCATTTTATTTTAAGTTGTGAGGCACCGTCTCGCATACCCAAGACTGGTCTTAGAGTCCCCGTGTAACTGCAGCTGCCCTTGAAATACTGATCCTCTTGCCTCTGCCTTCTAGAGGCTGGAATGACAAGCGGTGTCATCCCACTCTACACTTTTTTAAAACTATACCTGAAACTGCTGGCCGGTGGCTTAGTCTATTCTTCCATGAAATAGTTCTTATTCACCACTGTGCTGTTTTCGCGTGTACAGTTATATGAGTTAAAATGACTAGAAGTTAGTGATGAGGTAAGCTTTAGTGATTTGGGTGATATCTCCAATTGTGAGGGTCCACAGTCTTTCTTGGCTTTCACACTGCTATTCAAATCTAACTTGTCTGATGTACAATACCCTGACTGACATCAAAGTAGTGCACAAAAATTGAAACGAGATAGTCTGACCACACATACATATGACCACACATACATAGTATGACCATACAGACACAGGGATCAATGGGCTTTGTACACTGGATACTCAGGTACCGTGATTTAACTGGTGTAATTAAGATGCTCATCACCGTACTTCCTGCCCAGACATGCAGCACGTTCCAGATGTTTGTGTTCCCTCCTAACTCAGAACAGACACTGAAAGCTGACCCTACTTCAAGCTCAGAGTAATAAACAGTAATGACAGATTCTCATCTTACGTCCATTAACAATGACTGAAATGGCCCAGTCTCAGGGTGCTCAATGACACAACAGAAGAAGAATTCATCCAGCATTGTGAGAAATTTGACCTTCAACTTGGAGTGTCCTTAGACTTGCTCTTTATGAAGAACTCACTATAGGAAGAAAGAAGGCAGGTACTTAAGTATCCAACACTTCCAAGACATGAATAAGGCTCCTTTCTTTTCTTTCTGGTGCCTCTTAAAACTTCCTCCCAGAACTGTCTACTGGCAAATAGGGGCAGAGGGGTTCTGTGACACTCAGTAGGACATAGAAGAAGATATGACAGTCAACTTTGCAATGGTAAATAGACAAACCTGAAGAGGAATGTTTTAATAACGTGATTTTGAGATTCTGAAAAGAATCTGGTGCTCTTAAATAAACAAATAAACAAACAACCCCCCCAAAAAAACCTGCCATCCCAAGAAGCTACAGAGATAGGGTATCCTTTTAGGAAAAATAAGAAAAAACCCACAAATACTTACAGGGGATGGAAAAAATACAGCTAAAAGAAGGACGAGGTAAAGAAAATAGGCGTCGGAGATAAAAGAGTGCTTCTCTGAGGCCATAGTTTCAAAAATTAGACAGTGTAGCCTGTAAAGCAAAGGGTTAATTGTGTTCAGCTTCAAGTTGCATAAGACGCTTGAGAATGTGGTTTTCCAGAGCCCTGTGCATCTTATAAACAGAATCCTTTGTTATTACTATCTTCATTTGGTGATTCTTATAGTCTACCTGTATTAAGATTGTTCTGTAAGAAAATATCTCAGGCAGTTTTTAACTTACAGTGTGTTTAAAGGTTTCAGTTTGCTGTTGTTCATCTCATTAACTGTACCTGTCAGGGAATAATATAACATGGTACTGAGTGGAATCAGAAACATAGAAGATCCTTCATAGGGTGGCAGGAAAAGCAGAGGAAGATACTGTTCTTAGAGCCTTCAAAGGCACATTTCCAGTGACTTAACGCCCCACTTAAACACCGTTGGTTTTTTTGTTTTCTTCTTTGAGACAAGTTCTCATGTAATTCAGGCTAGCATCAAATTCAATGTGCAGGAGGTGATGCTGCCAAATTTCTGCCTCTATATTTGAATAGATGGAATAGCAGACACATGTCAGCATGCCCAGGACAAGTCTATGAAGATCAGTGGTCTGGAAAATGGACCAGGTATGTGAATTGCTCAGGTTTTTGTTTTGTTTTTGTGTTCTTTTGATTTTTGGTATGTAAATATTTTTTTATTGAAAAAAAAAAGATTTCTTTTTATACAATGTATTCTGGCTATGGGTTCCCTTTTCCTAGATCCTCTCCACCACTCCACTTTCTTGCTATCTCTCATTAGATAACAAACAAACATTTAAAAAGGAAGAAGAAAAGAAAAAAGTGAAAAATGTGAAAGAAAAGAAAGGAGAGAAAAAAAAAGAAGCAATAAAATGAGATAAAGAAACAAATATGAAAATGACAAAAATAAAGTGAACAAATGAACAATAACAGTAACAAATAATAAAACGAAACAATAACAAAAAATGAACAGGAAAAAATTAGAGGCAAAGAAACACACCAGAAACACATATAGACATGAGGTACACACATCTACACACAGAGCAGCCTCACAAAGACACAAAATCAGATAATCATTGAGTTTGCTTTGTACTGCCCGTCTACTCCTGGGCATGGGGCCTGTCCTTAAGTGTGGTTTGTATACCCAGCAAGACTTGAACTCATTGGCATGAGAAGACTTTCTTAACAGAGCATCAATGCCACAGGCACTAAGATTAACAATGAATACAGGACCTCATGAAAATGAAACATTTTTATATAGCAAAGGACACCATTATCTAGACAAAACCTCAATGTACAGAATAGAAAAAGATATTTACCAACTATATATCCAATAGAGGG
The DNA here is from genome assembly GCF_907164565.1 of Psammomys obesus. Lineage (NCBI taxonomy): Eukaryota > Metazoa > Chordata > Mammalia > Rodentia > Muridae > Psammomys > Psammomys obesus. The sequence continues at coordinate 31,509,602 of NW_026585895.1, forward strand.
ATAATATCTAAAGTATATAAAGAACTCAAAAAACAGACCATCAATTAAAAAAAAAAACAGATTAAAAAGGGGGTACAGATTTAAATAAAGAGATCTTAAAAGAAGAAACACAAATGTCTGAGAAAGACCTAAAGAAATGTTCAATATGCTTAGTCATCAGGGAAATGCAAATCAAAACTACTTTAAGATTTCATCTTATACCAGTCACAATAACCAACTTCAATAAAACAAATTACAGCTCATGCTGGCTAACATGAAGAGAAAGGGGATCACTCATCCATTGTGGTGGGAGCACAAACTTGTATAGTCACTATGAAAATTAGTACATCATTTCCTCAGGAAGTCGCGAATCAATCTTCCTCAAGATCCAGGTATACCACTTGTGGAGCTTTGAATAAATGTATTTGAATGGGTGGTCATCAGGGACTGACACCACTTGAGAAGGATTCAGAAGTGTGGCCTTGTTGAAGTAGGTGTGGTCTTATTACAGGACGTGTGTCACTGGAAGTAGGCTTTGAGATTTCTAAAGCTCAAGCCAACATCAGTGTTGCTCCCTCTTTCTCTCTGTCTCCTGTTGATCTGGAAGTAGAACTCTCAGCTACTTCTCCAGCACCATATTGGCCTGCATACTGCCATGATTTCCATCATCACGATAATGGACTAAACCTCTCAAAGTGTAAGCAAGCAAGCCCCAATTAAATGTTTTCTTTTATAAGAGTTGACTTGGTCATGGTGTCTCTTCAGAGCAATAGATCAGTGACTAAGACACCACTCTTGGGTATAGTCCCAAAGGAATTCACATCTTCCTACAGAGGCTTTTGCTCAATTATGTTCATAGCTGCTCTATTCATAAGAGCTACAAACTGGAAACAGCTTAGGTGTCCATCAGTGGATGAATACATAAAGAAAATGTGATACATCTGTACAATTGAATATTATTCAGCTGTAAAAAAAAATTAATCTTAAATTTCAGGAGCTAGAAAATATCATCCTGAGTGAGGTAACCTAGACCCAAAAGACAAATATGGTATCTATTTGCTTATATGTGAATGTTAGCTGTTAAGTTTTACATAAGCAGGCTACAACCCATACACACAACCGAGGGAGGGGGGAACCTCCCTAAGAAAAGGAAATAGAACAGTTTATGGAGGGGAGAGACTAGAATGGGAAGATCAAATAGGGAGGGCATGGGAAGAGAGGGGAAGGGAGAAAATATGGAAGGGACAGTGAAAACTAAGGACCATTAGTTGCAGTATCGAAACCTACTACAATAGAATTTTGTTGGCCAAAGGGGCTGCATAGAAACCTTCACACAACACAAGCTGTTGCCAACACTATTGGTTGCTCTCCACAAGATTATGGTAAGGCCTATTTTTAAAGACAACACCTACATAACTCATGGAGCACATAGAGGTTGAGCTGGTACCCTACCAAAAGCCTTCGCATTTACTGACTAGTGTTCAGCATACTAGGAGGTACTCTGCATGCTGCCAGAAGAGACAAGTTGTTTTTTGTTTTTTTAAACAAAATCCCATATGTTCAATTTTTACCAATAAAGACTCAGGAGCCAGATACTGAGGTGGAAGCTTACTATCTCAGAGAGACAGAGAAGGTACCAGATGACCTTCCTACTCAGATAATGTCCCAGAAGGAAAAAATCCTTCTCCTTCTCCATGCTCTCTTAAAAAATACTTCAAACCAGGGGACTTGGGGAGGGGCATGCATGCAGAAAGGGAAGGAAGGGTGGGAGTGGGAGGGGAGGAGGAAGGGGCTTATGGGGGGATACAAAATGAATAAAGTGTAAATAATAATAATAATAATAATAATAATAATAATAAAGAAAAAATACTTCAAACCAAATGTCTTTCTTTATTTCTTGTGCATCTCTTTATCTGTCCTTTGGACTTCCATTCACTTTCCATGTTTTGTTTTCTATATTCACTCTGGGTCAACTGATTGCTTGCTCTGTCTCTTGGCCTATGGTTGACTTTATTTAATCCCGCTTACAGAAAGCTCTTAGATTAAAGGTCTGTGCTAGGGATGAGCCACACAACAACTAGAAACAAGTTTTTCCAGTGCACAGTGTTAGGGTTCATGGTGTGACCCAAAATCCTGCAATAACAAATAATCATTAAACCAGCTACACACTCTTTAATCTTGAAGAGTGACGAGCCTACAATGTGTGCTAATGCCATAGCCACACAAATATTATGAGAGTATCCAACCACTATCTCTCTGTATTTAATGACCATTCCAGGAAGTGAAACACTGTTCTTGTGGCCAAGAGCCCAAGACTGCATAAGCCAGGGATCTAGGGGAAAACCAAATACTACTTACAAGAACGTAGCAAACAAATGACTCCTAATGGCATTCTACTATACTCATAGATCAATGTCTTGCTCAGCTACCATCAGAAAAGCTTCCTCCTACAGCAGGATGGAGCAATTACTAAGAACCACAGCTGGACATAGTACAGAGAGTGAAATAGTTTGGAACACTCAGTTGTAAGTAGAATTTCTCCATCAAAGTATATGAAGAAAACACTCCCCTCAAGGCTTAGGGAACTATGTGAAAGGAGAGACAGAAAGAGTCCAAGAGCCAGAAGAGAAGCCAAGGAAACACGACCTTCTAAATACAACAGGGCTGATACACATATGAACCCATAGACACTATAGCAACACCCAAAGAGTCTGCACAGGTCTAAGCCAGATGGTGTCCCAGAGCTGAGAAGGGAAGTGGACACAGCCTCCCATCCCTACCCCAGAATTCCAAATGATAACTACACACAAAGAAAAACATAGTTTGCTCAGGTAATTTTTGTTTGTTTGTTTTATGGACACCCTATTGGACTTAATAGAAAGGCAATAAAGAAAACAGAAATAAAATGCTGGTGGCAGATTCGACTCATCAGTACTTAAAAATGTGCCAACATGACTTACACCCACACAAGGTGCTTCTGTATATATTTATATCTTGTAATCATGGTGAAAATTACCAGTCCTTTCTCAATTGACTTCAGTCTCCCAATGTTTAATTCATTTTGTGAATGAAATGAAAATATAATACTCTTAAACATTTAAAGTATTCATTGATGTATTCCATTTACAGTTTTGTGTAATGAATATAATATTTCTTAGCATATTGCCTGCAGTATGGAAACATGGGGGTGAGTGTGCCTCAGGTGAAAAGCTAGTGGGTAAGGCGGTAGATTCATAGTCAAGAAACACTACCAGCACCTTGATTCTGCCTTTAGCTTAGTGTATTAATGTGCATCAAAATCCTAGACTCTATCCCAGAGTCCATTAAACAGTCTTAGTCAATGATTGAAATTAAGTTCAGTAAGTTTCTTAATGATAGTAATGTGCTCTACTCTCTCACTTTGAAAAAATCAAAATATTTTATAAAAATATCATTGAAAAAAATCAAAATTATTCACTTTTGAAGGAAGCTACACAGAAGGAAGCTATTCACAGCATTGCATACTTACCCACTGATCCTGTGAGGATGGCAACAAGAGCAACTACTTCTTGCCCATTGTCTCCTATGGGCTATCTATTAATGAAGGAGGCTTCTGAATAAAGGAGGTTCATAGTGACAGGGGGAGACTATTAGGATAAAATTTGGAAAAGTTCGGGCTCAGATAAAAACGCAAGACCATAGTCTAACTGGCTTCATCTTAATTGGAAACAGAGCTTGGGAGAAGTTCATAACGTTCTGGAATGCGGTATTTTCCTCATGTTCATAGTGTTTGTTTTTTTAAGCTGGAAGGATTTGTTTGCTTGTGTTCAAAGTCAGTGTTGAAAGGGAGGGTGCTGAGATTCTGGGATGGAGTTCATAGCCAACTGTGGGAAATTAGGGGCCATGTAATAGCAAGTCTAGGATCAGTGTGGAGGAGAGAAGAACAGAAAAAGACGAGGCAGATCGGCTGACTCAGCCTGAGGGTTTTCCAATTGGACAGCCTGGATGTTCTTAAGGAGAAAGCCCTGAACAGTGAGGAGGCGAGAAGGAGATTAGATATTGTTGCAGTTTAAGTATAAAACATCCTTAGGCTTGTGTGTTTGAACATATCCCCAGATTCTGTCTTGGAAGATTGTGGAACCCTTGTAAAATCTCATTGAAGGAAATGGGTTCCTGGGAGCAGACATTGAGCTTTTTTAGCACAACCTCAATCCTGGTTATTCCTGTTTCTTGAGTGTGGGCAAAATGTGGTCACCAAGACGGAGTCCCTCATGCTCCTGGCTCCACACCTTCCCTACAATGTCATCGTTTAGTCCTGCTAGGATGAAATGTATTTCTCTGGAATCGAAAGTCAAAACGAACCTTAGCTCTCCAAATTGCCTTTGTGAGGACAACAATGAAAAAATAACTAAGATGCATGTACAGCGACTGAGCAGAAAAAAACAGCGTTGCATAATTAATTGTGTTCTCCATCAGAAGCTCTCGATGGAATCTGGAGAGACTGATCAGTGGTCAAGGGCACTGGTTGTGCTTCCAGAAGACCTCAGTTCCACTTCCAGCATCCATATGGCAGCTCACAACTATCTGTAACTCCAAGTTCGGGGGATCAAACGACCTCTTCTGACCTCCATAGGAACCAGATGATAAACACATAAAATTTCAGGCACAGAACCTACACACACTTTTGAAAGCTGTCAAGAAGCATTGAGGTATGTCAGCACAGGAAAGAGAAATTTAGTCCTGAGTCCACCAAAGAAGTGATAATCTGAATGAATCAGTGGATTCAAAGCTTTAGGGTCTCAAAGCACATCAGGGCTGCATACCTTCATTGATCGTTACCCAAAGCCATCCTGCAGAAAATAGCCATTCTTTGTGGCCAGTTGGTAGAACTTAAACTTGCTCCTGAGTGTAGTAAGTGTAACACTTCATTCTAAGTCCTTAATGAATTTAAAATATTTTAAATGACTTTTATGCTTACCTTTCTGAGAAACAACATTCACTCAAAACTAAATATTTTTTTAAAAAAGAAAATATCTCATTTTTCAGCCCCAGTCTTGTTTCAGTTCATTTAATAAAGTCCAGCCACTATTTAAAGCACCAAATAGCAAGATTGTCAGATCAACTATTGCCAAGAGTTACAGATCAGACTCAAGACTGGTTTCATAGGCACAGGACCATTTGGACCACTCTGTGAGTGTTTTCAATGTCTCTGCCCAGAATCCTAGCCCCACTCAAACTCATTCTGCCCTCTTTGCCACTGATCCTTAACTATGTAGTTTCTGGGATTGTGTCCTTAATGGCAAGGACAAATTACAGTTCTCCTGGCCAAATGAATTAACAGAATAACAACAGCTCAAGTTCACATTGTTCCAGGAGCAAACAGAGTTGAAGCCAAATGCAAGCCATTTTCAACTTAATTGAAGGAAATATATTCTAACACTAGGGCTCTGTGGAGGCAACAGTTCCCATTGCCATTGCCCATTCCAAAGTTGCATAGTTAAGCTGGTTTTCTACTTATAAGTATATAAAGATGGAATAAAATAGTATGAAGATATTCAGCTGAGGTACACAACCTCTTCGGCTTCATGCTGTGGACATATATTTACATATCCCATAAAACATCAGAAACTTGAATCTGATATGCAGTGTGGATTTACTAGATATTTCACGTGTTAATGGATGTAATTTTTATAGAGATACAGTCATTCTGACATCATCAACACTCTATTGACAGACAAGCTTACAGGCTTAAGGATGGACATACAATGATGATGCAGAGATTTATCTGACTCCTGAAGCCATGTTCTTTTAAAAGCAAATGTCCCTGTATAGCAGATGCATGTCTAAGCATCAAGCGTGTTTCTCCCACAGTCCCCTATGCTGCTTACGTTTTTGTCAACTTGACACAAAATGCTGTCATCTGGTCAGAGGGACTGTCAGGTGAGGAACTGGCTCCATCAGATTGGTCTGTAGTCAAAATTGCAGGAGCATTTTCTTAATTTGTGATTGATATGGTAGAGCCCAACACACTGGTTGATGTCATACCTGGGCAAGTGGTCCTGGATTGTGTAAGAAAGTATGATGAGCAAGCCATGGGGAACAAGCAAGTAAGCAGCATCCCTCCATGGTCTCTGCTTCAGTTCTGTCTTCCAGGTTCCCACATTGAGTTCTGGTTCTGACTTCCATCAATGAAGGTTTGTAATATGGACATGTGAGCCAAATAAACCCTTTCCTCTTTGAGTTGCTTTTGGTCAGCGTTTTGTTACAAGAATGAGGAAGCATACTGGGACATCTCTGATAACCTGAAGAAGTAAGCTTAAATCTCATATCTGATTATAGGTAGGAACAATTACGTTTAAAAGGTTAATCAAACTTACTAACAAAAAAAATCTTACTAGTAGTAAAAAGAGCATTTGACCCCAGGCACTTCAGCTGCAGACTTTCTACTATCAGCATATGTTACCTGACTTCTATTCCAAACGTCTTAGCTACTTTTCTATTGCAGTGATAAATACCATGGCCAAAGCAACTTACCAAAGAAAAGTGTTTAATGTGGCTTGTGGTTCCAGAGGTTTAGAGTCCATAATTACAGAGCAAAGGCATAGCGGCTGAAACAGCTGAGAGCGCACATCTCCAGCCGCAAGCAGGAGACAGACAGAATGAACCTGAAGTGGCTCTAATCTTTAGAAACCTCAAAGCTCTCTGCAGTGACGCGCTTCTTCCAACAAGGCCAAATGTCTCAATCCTTCCCAAATATTTCCACCAACTGGGGACCAAGTATTTAAACACATGAGCCTATGGAGCCCATCCTCGTTAGCACACTGAGCTAGTTAGGCTGCTCACTGAATTCTACGAGCATAATGCTTTTTAGTGTATTTTTTTTCTAGTGAAGACTATAGAACACCTTTGAGTAGGCATCCTTAGAAATAACCAGGAATTTATTTATAAATTTTTTAAAGCATAAAATCACAACTTACAAGTTCAAAACAATTTCTAACTGCCAGAACTATCATCACAACTACGGTAACAGTGGGAGAGTGCTTTGCAGCATAAAGATAGAAGTGCTGAAGTGGAAGATTCTGAGTCCCAGCTTCTAATTCCTTCCTTCCCATAAACAAAGGAGATGAGCTTCTCAGCAAGAACAGGGCTAGTAACAACTTCGGGGTAACTAATTTCAGTTAGGTCCCATAGACCCATAAATGTTACAGGCTATTGCTGTTACTCTTGGGTACCCCAAATCTTGATAATAAAAGCCTATTTCTGAAGACACCACATACTTGAGTCCTAGAACAGGACAAAATCAAACAGGTACTTGTCAGTTTGATGTGAACTCTGCAAGCTATAAGAATGACTGGTCTTGCCAGACATGCCCATGGGTGCAATGGAGGCATAAAAATCATGGGAGTAACCAACTGCATTTGACCACTCCACAAGTTCTACTCCATAAGATAACACTCATGTGTTACTGTTATTGGACTAAACAGGTCATGGGCCCTAAGATACAGCCTATTACCACTATCCTGTTAAACTGATGTAGTATTAAACTGATTTCTAATGATCTATCCTTATATCCATAGACCAAAACATTTTTCAACCCTAATCTGAGAAGCTTCTATTTGCAATAGGTGGTGGTTAGGACAGAGATCCAGAACTGGCCAAATTGCACAGAGTGAGAGACTGAAATTCTCAACCCTAAAGGGAACATATATACCACACAACCCCTTACCAAAGGCTCAGGGATCGTAGAAGAAGAAGAAGCGTGTAAATAATGGAAGATTCAAAGATGATGGATGGCTACATGGAAATAATTTCTAGAGATAGAGGTAGCAGGGCATCTGCACTTACGAACAGAAAGAAATTGTAACAGCATGCATAATCCTATGCACACCCAAGCCAGCCTAACTCTCAGCAGGGAGAGGGAGTTAGGCACACAATCCCACCCATAGGCGTGGAGCAATTGACAATTGTTAGCTGATGGGAAAAGAGGGATCGGTTTACTCAGCAGACCGTAGACCTCTATAATGCAACATTTCCAAGAATATTTGGACAGCCTAAATTGCTCTTGAAGTGTTTTAAAGTCACACACACAAAGACACACACACACACACACACAGGGAGATGAGTGGATAAGACAGCAGCAGATCTAGGAGGAGTGGGACGACCAAGAACGATCAGAACGCATTGTATGAAACTGGAAACTGTTAAAGAATAGGTGAAAATGTAAAAAGAGAGTATCATCACAGACATAGTTTACTTTGTAAGCAAATGATTTTAAAGAATGGTTAACAAAGTTTGGCACTTTGTAATGGTAACAGGATGTGTGTGTGTGTGTGTGTGTGTGTGTGTGTGTGAGAGAGAGAGAGAGAGAGAGAGAGAGAGAGAGAGAGAGAGAGAGCATAAGACAGTATACACAACTAACCAAGACCTCACAGGTTACTGAATATTCCAAGGACTATTCCTTCCATAATTCTGGGCGTGGAGAGTCAGGGAAGTTGATTGTCTTCCAAATTCCTCTTGGCTCTCATTTTTATAACATTTGTTACAAGTTGGGAACTGCTTATGGACGGTTGGAGTCCTTGTTTCCAGGGCTGTGAGCCAGAAGCACTGGGTACTAGCACCCTTCCCCCCAGATGTCCATAATCAATGACTAGAGATGTGGGAGTATTACGACATCCCCAAGTCCCTGACCTGGTGAGGATTATCCTGGCGGAACTGGCACTCTGCAGTTTCTACAGCATCAAGCTGAGGTTACCCTTGAGGAGACTACTGAGATCACTGTTTCCTTGGCTTCGTTTCTTTCTCTGCCTTTTTTTTTTTAAATCCAACTCTCCCACCCCTAGATTCTTTTGGAATAAGTTAGTTAATAAATCAGTTAAATTAAATTATCCCCTGGGAACTTTACTGGGGTAACAAACCTCAGACAGAATGTGATTCTTGATTCTGCCAGCTTTGGGTCTCAACTATGGCAAAGGGATTTCATGGACAGACTCGAAGTGAGGTACTTATGAACAATCAATGAAAGGCTTAGGGAAGTGGAAGGAAATGGAAAGGAAAGGAGGAAGCAATCAGTGAACAGATACAGACAAACAATAATAAAAGACAGGAAGACTGGAAGACAATAAGGGTGCCTTTATTCAGATAAAGAACATATATATACATATATATACAAGGCAGAGTGTATATATACAAGGTTTCTCCTTTTCTGTAATCAGGACTTTGAACTTGGCTTTGTCGGGCCCCCAGCTCCCCTTTAAAAAATGTTAGACAGTTATAAACTGTCCAGTGGGGGGGATCCCAATTCTGTTTTAAATTACATCTCTTTTAAAGAAAGCAAGCCTCAAGAACAAGCTTCAGCTCGGGTATGTAGTGTTTGTATGGGGACAGTGCCTGGGTGCTCCTGCATTTTTCTCCAAACTGTAGCTATCTCTGTGAGCTGATGCTATTAGATGCAGGATTAGACAAAAGAGGAAGTATTGCATCTACCAGGTCAGGCTCCCACAACAAAATGTCACAGACTGGCTTAAATGACCAGGTTGTTTTTCCAGCCCTTAGAAGCTGCAGATTTGACACCAGGGCTGACAGCTCTCTTCCTAGCTGGCAGATGGCCACTTTCTTCTCTGTTCTTACTTGGCCATTCTTTCTCAGGATGGCGGTGGGTCTCATCCTCTTGTAAGGCTGCCAGTCCTGTTTGGTTAGCAGTGTTTTCTTACAACTTCATCTAGCTTTGCTTCCACTTAAAAGACCTTTTCTCTAGAGACAGTCCTCATGGGGATTAGAAGTTAAATACATCAATTTTGTGGGACAAAGTCCACAGTAGTGAGAGTGCAGCTACCTGATTCCGGCCTTGTGACTCATTCTGCTGTTGGCATCTCTTCTCTGAGCAGCCTGACAAGAGTACCTCTCTTTGGAGGTACTCATGGGTAAGTGCTTTGGAAGCCGCTGCGAGTTCCTCTGTAGCTAGGGAAAATTGGGGGGGGGGGGAACTGAGTTTAATGATAGCTCTTTTTGTCATCTTATTTCTTCCATCCAAAATATACATAAACCTGTGCTCTCCGTTCAAGTTGAGGTGTTATCATGATGATTCAAAACCAGTCCAACTCCACAAAGCATCCCTGCCCCCTCTCATCCGCCACCCCTTGCTAACAACAGGAGATTCCATGTTTCTTTCCCCATCGTCAGTTTTCTTCTCTTGGACATATAATCTCAAAGCCAAACAATTCTATTACCAAAGCAGCAGGTATCCAAATGGGAACAAGACAGAGTGGTCCTATGTTTTAAAGTTATACATAGTGAAACATGAGTACTTGGAACTTAATAGGTCCTCTTCAAGAGCAGCAAGTGCTTTTAGCCACTGAGCTGTCGCTTCAGTCCCAGAGTAACCCTTCTTGAAGGAATAGCCCCATTTTTATCAGACAGTCTTTTGCAATCTCCATAATAGTCACCCCCTCATGCCTGAGAGTCTGCATGAAACATAGTCTCTGAGGATTAAGATGGCATTGCTTTTCAGGGCAAAGCTAAAAGTACAGAAGACACCCCCCTTTTTTCCTTATCACACTGATGTTTGAAAAATTCAAAAGATAGATGGATAAATAGATAATTAAGAGGTTACATTTCAATTATAAGTGGTAAATGAAAGCTGTAAGTCATGCCAATAGGTGATGGATTGTAAATAGATGTGAGATAGGTGATTTATGGGATGAGTATATAATGTCCAATATCTAGCTGGCTCCCTACTTTACTGAATTGTTTTGCTTCATTTAGTTGCATCTTTACACCTTCAATCAGTGATTCTGATCCCTACCAGTGATAGTTCGTCCAGCTGAGGGAAACATACATCATTTTGTCTGTGTTGCTGCAGAATAAGTAACTCGTGATCCAAGATACAAATATGATCTGAGTGCTCATTTTGTATGCCCTCTGAACTGAGGTTGGATTTTATATTTTTTAAGGTATGTAAAATAAAAAATGGGAAAACTTAAAACATTAACTTAATTTCTTCTATAAAGAAAATTTCACTGCTGACAGGAAAAGTTATTTTAAAACATATTTTCACACATTTCCTCCCTTATTTTTCCAAGGGAAGACAAAAGATCCTCCCTTGAGGTAAGAAACCCTTTACCCACTGGGAAATTTTAATAGCTAATTACTAAAATACTATCATGAGTTTAGGATAGTGATAGGGTGGCATCGAAATGTGCCATAGGGGTTGACACTGGGAGCTTCCATCTCAGGAAGTCCTGTGCACACATGCATGAGGACTCCTGATACCACAAAGCAATCTATGGAGAGGTATACAAAGAAATGCACCCACTGATGACCATGGAATTAAGATCACCACATTTACACATAGAAATAACTAGGGCTAATTATTAGCCTTTATGGAGATGCCAAGACATGCTGGAACTTATAAAAGACCCAAAATATTAAAAAGCCGAGGTAGGAAAGCTTATAATTTTCTGGCAGTTGTGACTATCAAGATATCCAATGACCTATTAAAACAGATGGTCACTTATCTTAGAGTTTCAACTCTAAAGCTGTTTAGTCCTGGAATTATTGCTACAGAATTTTGCAACAGATTACCAGCTCCTTGAGCCAAACTCTCCAATTGCTCACTGTGCTGATCTGTACCCTATGCATTTTCCAGTGACGGTTCAGGAGCACATTCCACCTAAACACATATTCTGAGCACCATAAAAGATGATTGGAAAGCCCCTACACCTTCATAAAATTTGAAGTGAGAAATGCCATACAATCCTGACCAATGGTGCCCTGGGAAGCAGCAGCAATGCAGAGCATCAAGAGCAGCCTGCATTGTAGGGTCCCTTTAATCACATGCCTCCTTAACTGTTGACCAGTGCTGTGTAGCTCTTAGAGGGTTCAGAACTTATTACTGGTTGCATACCTAGTGAGGTGAGATGTTTAGAGTGGCCAGCATTTGCACTCTGACAATCACAGGCGCGTGGAAATCATCACATACTTCCCTATGCACTTTATCAACATAATCAAGAAAGCAACTGGTACATGGTTGCAACCAAAAGATATATTTCACTGAAGGCTTATGGACCTTATCTCTGTAGAGCATTATAGAGTCAGGTTTGTAATCTTAAGACAAATGCATGCTGAGTACAGTGTAGGTGTGCCATTAGCAGCATATATGAAAGCAGCAGCTGACTTTCAAGTTGTTGTTCCATATTTTTTATTGAAAAAAATATGCACTATATTTTGATAATGATTTTTCTTTTTCCCAAACTCCTTACCTGCCTATATACCTATCCAACTTTGTGATCTTTTCTGTCTCTTTTTCAAAAAATACAGAAAAGACATGAAAAATCAACAACAAACAACAATAAAGACAAAAACAAGAAACACAAAAACAAAAATAAAAACAGACAAAAAAAATAGACAAGAATAAGACCAAAAAAAAAGTGCCTCAAACAAAACAAAGTGAAAGAAAAAGTCCACAAAGATAGCGCTGAGTTAATTTTGTGTTGGCTGACTCCCTGGCATGGAGCCCATCCTAAATGTGGTTGATATTCCCAGCGAGACTCCATGGGAGAACCCTGATTTTTCCATTTTCACTGAGTAAAAATTGCAGATGGCTGCTGGGTTAGGGATGGGACCCTGTGTACACTTCCACCTCATTGCTGGGAGGTGTCCGGTTTGAACCTGTGCGGGTTTTGTGAATGCTAGCACAAACTCATATGTGCATCGGTCCTGCTGAGTCTAGAGGACACTGCTTCCTTGGAGTCATCCATTACCTCGGGCTCTTACTGTCTTTCCATCTTCACTTCCACAAAGCTCCCTGAACCCCGAAGAGAGGGGTTAGATGAAAACATTCCGTATAGGAATGAGTGTTCCAAAGCCTCTCACTCTGCATATTCTCTAGTTGTGAGCCTATGCATTAATTCCCATCTATTGCAAGCAGAAGCTTTTCTGATGAGGGTTGAGCAAGGCACTGATCTATAGGTATAGCAATATGTCATTGGGGGTCATTTTATTGCTATGTTCCTTTAGCAGAATGGTAGTAGTAGGATTTTTCCCTAGGCCATGACCTATCTGGTCTCTGGTTGAGCACTTCAGCAGTGTCAGGCATACGTTCCATTTCATAGAGGAGGCCTAAATTCAATCATAAAGTGATTAGTTACTCTTATAACTCTTGTGGTCAGGTCACCGTTTGTGGACAGCGTTTGTAGCTTGGTGATATCGATACCTTTCTCCCTTGGAAGAGTGAAAGGTACTTCTAGTATCATAAATACTAGTTAATAGGGCTTCTAGTTAGCCACCAGTACAACTGCTCCATGTTCAATGACATAAATAAGTATTGTCTTAAGTAATAAGACCTTACAATCAGGCTGAGGAGAATAACCAATAGCCTTGACAGTAGATCTTGATGCTAGGGGTTTTCCATGGAGCCTTTTGGTCAATAAGATGTAACCCATTCCATTGGAGATTTTCCTTGGTGGCATAAGGTATCCAGTTGAGGTACTGTCACCTCTATTATTTGATAACTCCATTTAGATTTATTTCATGTATGTATATATTTTAGGAAGCTTATACAATAGCAGGTTTCCACAAAGTTTTCCATATGACCTTTACTGTTGTCCTTCCTGTATCCTTCCTTCCCATCCCCCTTTCTATTTAAGCCTCCTATTCTAGTTTCCTCTTTGTGACTCCATAACACTATATTCTAATTACACTTCTTGGAACTTTGCCCCCAGCTACCTCCCTTACAAGATACCTAATCTCTGTGGTGACTCAGATTGTAGCACACATATTGAAAGCTTTAAAGTATCATCCACATAGAATATTTGTCTTTTTTGGTTTAGATTACATGACTGAGGATGATTTTTTTTTCTAGCTACCCATCTACCTGAAAAATTTATGATTTCATTTTTTTCTTAACAGTTGAATAATATCCCATTGTGTAAATGTAAGACATTTTCATTATCCATCCATCTACTGATGAACATCTAGGCTCTTTTCAATTTCTGGCTATTATGAGTAAAGAAGTAACGAACATGGATGAGCAAGTATAACTGTAGTAGGCCATAGACACCTTTGGGGTATGTGCTCAGAAGTGATATAGCTGGACCTTGAGGAAAAACTAGTCTTAGCTTTCTAAGGAACTGCCACTAATTTCCATAGTGGCTCTACCAGTTTGCATTCCCACCTGCCATGAACCAAAATTTTCCTTTCCCTGAATTCTCACCAACACATGCTATCATTTGTTTCATTGATTTTCATCATTCTGTCTCAGATAAGATGAAGAATCATGTTGTTTCAACTTGGATTTCCATGATGGCTAAGGACGTTGAATATTTCTCTGTATCTACAGTGTTCTTTGCTGTTTGTATTTCATCTTTTGAGAACTCTCTGCTTAGTTATGTACCCCATTTTTTTTCATGGAGTCTGTTATATGTTGGACCACTACTCCTGAATATGAGGTCTGGTCTAAATATGAGTGTCAGCCCATTAAGAAAAACTGATTTTTCTCTCTCCCAGAAGGTATAAATAACGGTTCAGTTGTTAACCTTTACTTTAGTGTCTAGATTTTCATTTACTCATTCATTCTCTCATTTTTAAAAATACGAGAAATTAAAATATAATAAGATAGAGCAAAGACTATCACATTGGAGTTGGACATGACAAACCAACAGAAGACAAAGCATCCAGGAGAAGGAGCAAGAATCAGAGACCCACTTATTTGCACACTCAGGAATCCCATAAAAACACTAAACTGGAAGCTATAATAGATATGCTGAGGACCTGCTGCCGACCCATGCAGGTCCTGTGCACACTGCTTCAGTCTCTGTGAGTTAACATGAAGGCCTTGTTCTCTTGATGTCCTCCATCCTCTCTGGCTCTTACGCTCTTTCTGCTTTCTCTTCTGCAAGGTTCCCTGAGGTCTGAGGGGAAGGATTTGATGGAGACATCCCATTTAGGCTTCCCATTCTCTGTGTAATGTCTGGCTGTGGGCCTCTTATATTTGCTCCCATCTGCTGCATAAAGAAGCTTCTCCAACAATGGTTGAACAAGATGCTGATCTATGAGTACAACATAATATTGTTAGGAGTTGTTTTATCACTACATTTTTTTAGATCAGTAGTGTTTGGTTTTACCCTAGGTTACTGGGTTGCCTGGTCCCTGGTTCTTGGTCACCTAAGCAGTGTCAGTTTTGGCTTCCATCTTGTGGAATATATCATATATTTTTAATTGAGTTGTTTTCTTGACTGTTTTTGTTTGATTTATTCTCTATAATAACCCCTATCAGATGTATAGCTGGTAAAGGCCTTTTCCCCACTTTTCTCAAATGATGGTGTCCTTTGCCAGACAGAATCTTTTCAGTTTCATGAGGTCCCATTTATGAACGGTTGGTCTTAATGCCTATGCCATTGGTGTCCTGTTAAGAAAGTCCTTTCCAAAGGTTTGGTTATTTGGCAGAGTGCAGGGAATCATAAAAAGGGGGTAGGGGTGGTGTTAATATGACCTGGAGAGGACAGGAGCTCCACGAGGACCAAATCTATCTGGGCACAGGGGTCTTTTATGAGACTATTTCTCCAAACAAGGACCACGTATGGATATAACCTAGAACCTCTGCTCAGATGTAGCCCTTGATAGCTCAGTATCCAAGTGGGTACCCTAATAAGGGAAACAGGGACTATTTCTGATGTGAACTCAATGGCTGGCTCTTTGACCTCCCCACCCCCCACAAGGAAGGAACAGCCCTGCTAGGCCACAGAGGAAGATTTTGCAGCCAGTCCTGAAGATACCTGATAAACCACTATCAGATGAAAGGGGAGGAGGTCCTCCCCTATCAGTGGACTTGGAGGGGGGCAAGGAGGAGATGAGGGAGGGAGGGTAGGATTGGGAGGGAAAGAAGGAGCAGGATACAGCAGGGATACAAAGTTAACAAACTGTAATATATATATATATATATATATATATATATATATATATATTCATTCCTAAAGTCCTTTCCAGTGCCAATAAGTTGCCCACTTTCTCTTCTATCAGATTCAGGGTATCTGCCCTTATGTTGAGGTTCTTGATCCATTTGGAGTTGAGTTTTGTGTGAGGTGATCAGTATGACTCTATTTTTATTCTTCTACATGCATTTATTCAATTTTACCAGCACCATTTGTTGAAATGGTGTCTTTGAATTTCTTGTCTTTTCTCTATTGTGTATTTTTGGCTTCCTCATCAAAAATCCATGTCCATTGGTGTGTTGCCTTGTGCCTGGGTCTTCAATTCAATTCTATTGATCAGTGTGTCTGTTTTATGCAAATACTGAACTGTTTGTATTACTATTGCTCTGTAGTACAACTTAAAATCCAGGGTAATAGCACCAGCCATTCTTTTCTTTTTCAGGATTGTTTTAGCTATTCTGGGTTATTTTGTGTTTCCACATAAAGCTAAAGGTTGTTTTTTCAATTTCTGTAAATAATTGTGATGGAATTTAGATGGGGATTACATTAACTCTGTAGATTGCTTTTGGTGGAATAAAAATTTACACAAGCCAGGAGCATAGAAAAAAATTCTTCCCATTTTCTGATATCTTCTTCAATTTCTTTCTTCAATGTCTTAAATTTTTATTATCAGAGTCTCTTACTTACCTAGTTAGAGTTATCTCAAGGTATTTATTTTGAGGCTATTGGGGAAGATACTGTTTCTCTGATTTCTTTCTTAATATGTTTGTCATTTGTATACAGGAAGGTTACCGATTTTTGTGTGTTAATTTTGTATCATGCTACTTTGCTGAGCATGTTTACAGCTGTCAATGTCTTCTGGTGGTTTTTATAGTCTTTTATATATAAAATCATATTGCCTGCAATTAAAAACACTTTGATTTCTTTCTTCCTTACTGCATCCCGTTTATCTCTTTCAGTTATCATTATTGCTCTAGCTAAGCATTTAAGTATTACACTGAATAGGTATGGGGAGTGGACATCCTTGTCTTGTTCCTGGTTTTAATGGAAATGCTTTAACTTTTTCTCTATGTAGGTTAATTCTGGCCTTGCTGTAAACTGCCTTTATTATTCTGAGGTGTGTACATTGCAACCCTAGTCTCTTTAGGACTTTCATCACGAGGAGGTGTTAAATTTTGTTAAAGCCCTTTTCTGTATCTAATGACATAATCATGTGGCATCGTGTTTCATTCCACTCATGTGGCATATTCCATATATTGATTTCTGTATGGTGGAACATCCTTGTATATATAAAATGAAGCCAACTTGGTCATGGTGAATAATCTTTATGATGTATTCTTGAATTTGGCTGCAAACATTTTATTGAAATATTTTGTATCTATGTTTGTAAGAGTTATCTTCTTTGAAGGTCTGGTAAAATTCTGTGGTGAATCTTTTTTTTTTTCATAGCTTGAAACACTTAATTTTCTGCTTCTATATCAGTAGAGGTAACGGGTCTGTTTAACCTGTTTATTTGATCTTGAATTAACTTTGGTAGTTTACATACTTGTGTGTATGTGTTTGAATGCATCTATTTTGTTCAGGTTTTCCAGTTTAGTAGAATACAGATTTTTAAACTGTGTCTTTTGTTTAACTCAATTTCCTGGTGTCTGTTGTAATGTCCCCTTTTCATCTTTAATTTTATTAACTTGGTCTTTTCTATCCGTCTTTAAGTTAATTTGGCTAAGGGTTTATCAATCTTACTGATCCTCAAAGAACTGGGTTTTTCTTTTCTTGAGTCTTTGTAATTTGTTTGTCTCTATTTCATTAATGTAAACCTGGAGTTTATATTTTTTTGTCACCTAATGGTGTTATTTCTCCCTGTTGTTCTATAGCTTTCATGTGTGTTTTTAAATTACTTATAGGGTATCTCTGCTTTTTGTTTGTTTGTTTTAGGGAAACACTTCCTTCTATGAACATGCCTCTTAGAACTGCCTTTCTTGTTTCTCACAGGTTCAGATATGTTGTGTTTTCATTTTCATTCTGTTCTAAAACATTTTTAATTTTCATTTGATGTCTGTCTTGAGCCAGTTTTAGTTTATTAGTGAGTTCAGTTTTTGTGAGTTTGCATATTTTCTCCTGTTTCTGCTTTTGTTGATATCCAGCCTTAATCTATGGTCAGATAGAAATCAGGGTATTATTTTAATTTTCTTATAGGTGATAAGACTTGCATTGTATTGTAGTATGTGGCCAATTTTGTGAAAAGTTCCATGAGCTGCTAAGAAGAAAGTATGTTATTTATTGTTCAGGTGGAATGTTCAGTAAATTACTAGGTCCATTTTTAAAATCTGGATGATCTGTTTATTGGTGAGAGCTGGGTATTGAAGTCACCCACTATCAGTACGTGATAGTCCGTTCTTGATTTTAACTATAGTTTTGTTTTTTTTTCTTTTACGAATATAGGCACCTTTGTATTTGGTGCATAATGGTTTACATCCTCTTGGTGGATTTTTTTCTTTGATGATTGTGTAGCATCCTTCCTTATATTTCTTCTGATTGGTTTTGGTTTTAAGTCTATTTTGTCAGATACTAAAATTATTATATCTGCTTGCTTCTTGGGTCCATTTGCTTGGAATACCTTTTCTCATTCTCCTGAGGTGTTTTCTATCCTTGATGGTGTGGATGGAGCAGAAAGAAAAATCCTCTTTTCTAACCTACTATAATAATCTGTACCTTTTTATTTATGTATTTATTTATCTCAATAATAATTGAAACCATTACTTTTGAAAGTTATCAATGAGCAGTGTCTACTGACTCCTGTTATTTTGTTGTTACAGTGTGGGTTTCCTTCCCTCTTTTGACTTACTGCTCTGGAACTATTTATTCCTTGTGTCTTGGGTAATGGCTGTGGGTTCTCTGGTAGAGAGTGCTTCTGAGTACCAAATTGGCTACAAGGGACTGATGAGAAGGCCAGTAGAAAAGAGGGGACCCTGCCTTTGCACTGATAGGCAGATTCCCCAAGGAATGGAGATGGACAGGGAGGAGTGGCTCCTGCTGGCAGGCTGCAGTAGGATGAAAAACAAATTTGGAGAGACTGGAATGAAAGCAGGTCATGTGTTTTCTATTGTCATCTGTGTGTGCCTCTCCCCGTGACTACCTCATCATCGCAGCTTAATTCCACTTCTTTCAGTATGGGTTTGTGGAATGATGTTCACGCAACCTCAGTACTATGCCAGGAGTATTGCAGAGTTTCCGTACAAAGCTGTTGTAGTTTATGACCACTTAAGATAACTTAGAGGAATTTTTTCTTTTGGCCAAATGTGCATTTTTCTGAGATTGCCAAAGAGTGGAACAGTACAACCACAGCCAGGCTCTAAGAAATACAATCACATCTGTGTTTCATAATGATTTTGAGCTGGATTCCTGTTATAAGGATTTTTGTTTGTTCTGCCAGGGGCATTAACATACTAACTTACTGAGGAATAAAAGCTAAAACAAAGAAATGGAAAAATATCAGGCAAAACTAGGCAGACTGGCTTCCCCTCCTCCCCCTTTGACTTCCAGAAGCTCCAATTTAACCATAATTTTTTCCTGCTAAATAATCACACACAAGTGATTGTACTGTTGTGTCCTAACACAACTTTAAAAAACAAAACACAAGAGCCAAAGACATCAAGAAGCAGTTTGTAGGAGAGGCATGCAATTTTTTTTTGGGGGGGGGCTGCTAAGCAAATCACAGCACTTAAGCAGAAAACATCTCCACATGTGTGCTCCAGAACATTGACATGCTACCTATGAAGCAGGGTTTTGAAATCAATCTTACATGGAGTGCAGAGAAAATAGATTATAATCCAAGGGGGTTATAGAATGTGAGGTATTTGAGTCCTGAAATGACAGAGCTGAGCTGAATCTTGTGTTTGTTTTTTGTTCTTGCATGAGCACTCTGATTTTTCATACCCCTGAGAAAGATAAGGTTTAATCTACCAAATGGGGTATTTCAAAGTCAACATCAATTTATTTATAACCAATTGTGTGTGTGTGTGTGTGTGTGTGTGTGTGTGTGTGTGTGTGTGTGATTCTTGGAACATAGTAGATAAAAAAGAATTAACCACACCCCTTGTTTCAAAAATAAGTCCTCAGAGTATATCAGTACATTTATCCAACAAAATCAAATAAAATTTGCAAGCATGTGCATTTCCAGGTAACTTATGCTTCTAACGTTTCCATACCTACATAAATGTATTTCTTTTTTTAGCCAATGCTTTGAGTAACAGAAGATTGGCAGACATCCTAGGTTTTGACTCAGAGAATCCTTTTGCTGTTCTTGTTTAAAAAAAAAAACAGAGCTGGTTCAGAGCTTTGTTGAACTTCCTTGGGATGAATGTCTACTGAGATCAAGGTGTCCCAGGATGCTGCCTTGACGCCTCATCTTTCATGCACCTCTAATGCACAGCAGTGCAGTTGCTGGTGGCCATAATGTATGTACGTTTTCTGCATTGCTAAATTTTCCAAGATTCTCTCTAATGAGGTATATTGACTTTGGAATAAAAATGAGTTATTTTTCTACAATCTTTACAGGCTTTCTTCCTTTACAGTTTAATCAAACTGGTGAGCATGAAGTGGTTTTGTTTGTTGGGAGCAGTATTGGTCTCACACATGCCGCATACAGGTACATCCTCTTGAGGTATTGCCTCAGTCCTCAAGACAGTGTTTCCATGTTGATTTCATTTGAATTTCTCTGAGCATTGTTCAATCTTAGCAATCTTCTTTTTGGCTCTTCTCGATGAACTATTTCAAACTCTGCCTACTTTTCTCTTCTTTTTGTTTTTGCTCATAAATTGTTAATTTACAAGAGCACTTAATTGAATTTGAAAAATCAAAATACCAATAAACACATTGTACATAAGTGATGCACAGTTTCTTTCAAAGATGGTTATGAAAACAAAGTTAAGAATATGCCGCTGCTGCCATTTAAAATATGTTAAAGTGTCTTTGATCACTTGCCCCTGGCGATGTGGCCTGGCCAGGCCATGGAGGAAGAGGATGGAGGCAGTCCTGATGAGACTTAACAACCTAGTGGCAGATGGCAATGGTGGAGAACTCCCCCTTTCAGTGGACTAGGGGAAAGGGATAGGGGGAAAGAAGGAGGGAGGGTGGGATGGGGGGAGTTGAGGGAGGGGGCTTCAGTCGGGATATATAATAATAAATTGTAAAAAATAAAATAAAAATGATAAAGATAATAGGACTGGCTGCCAGGATATCCTCAAGGTCATTACTTAGTGCTCTTCCTACATGCTAAAAGATTTTTAACTTTTAACTTTAAAAGTAGTCTTGGGGTCATGGAATGGTCTTTTACACAGCCTGCTGAAAGAAATTTACAGTTTATAATGATTTATGTAGCTACATTAAATGCATTCAGATTGACTTGAATTTATCCCTGGTGGTTTACAAATTCTGTCCATGATATACTTGTGTAAATTAATACCTCATTTGACTACAGATGTAGACAAATCTTTTTAGGTATTTGACATCTGCTTGCTGCATCAGTTATTATTTTTAAAGAGCATTCCTTGTACCATCAATCATTTGGTTTTATTACAAATGAGGATTTCTTTCTTGTTTTCCTCCCTTTTTCTTCATCCTTTGTGACTGTATATGGAGGAACTTGCATGACACAGAGCCATGTTTGTCAGCTGAACCTGCATTTTCACAAAGCTACTTAGCATCAGGAGTCTGAACCACATCAGGGCTTTTTTTCCCTGATAGACTTTTGAATTAAAAAGACGTACCTTCCCTTCTTCATTGTTCTATGCATAGAGACCCATGGCATGCTTTAGATAAGTACACAATGACTAGTGTTCAGGTATTTGATTGTGTATAAATACAGTCTGAGGCAGCAAAGACCTCAATGGTAGAGCTTCAAAGGGCAGCTCCATGAACACTTCCATAATTTTAGTGAGTAACAAGAACAACCCAAGGTAATCATGATCAAACATAGACACAGGGCTACTTCAAAATAGTTTGAAACCCATGCAAAGATAACAGTCCATTTTGGAGACAAATGAATGGAAACCAAGACTCATTAGGCAGAAAGAAAATATCACTAACTTCACGTTCTGGAAGACAGAGCACACAGAGTGGCAGCTAACACAATCCGGTGTATCATCAAGAGGCCAGAAGGTAGTCCCTGACCAGGAATCATAAGGCTATTGCTACCTTGAAAACAGACAAGGTTTCTCTGATTTAGTACGATCTTGTATGAAATCATCATGGCAAACAATCTAAGTCAGGATGACAGATGACAAATTGCAACAATCAGCGTGCTTTCAAGAAGAAAGAAAGAATCCCATGATATATTTTCTAAATGGATTCAGCTATTTTGGTCAGAGGAAGAAAGGGAGGTAGGCAGTTGTGAGCCGTGTTTTACACAGGTGGTCTTGGAGCACCTAAAGGATGCATGGGGAGAACACACTGTTGGGCTGGGAATTGACAGAAGTCTACAGAATTGTAGCAGACTTTTCACTCCACCCAGTGGAGGCTGGGGAGGCAGGTATGGTGGCTTTCTCTGGAAAGTGAAAAAAGTACCTAAAGGTCAACCCTGTGCCTGCTGCCACCACTTCTGTCTTTTGTTTGAATCTATAGTTCTTGTTGGCTAGGCCATCCCATCTACTCTAAAAGATGCTTGGTAATATTTTAAAATGTTATTTTTGGAGACTGAAAAGGGAATATATTTTTCAATGTACTTTATTCCTCTTCTCTCCAGTGAGGTATAGACAGAGCAACCAAGCTCTGTTTGGCTCTTTCTTGTGAACAGGTAAACTTTGAAACACTTGGGAAATTATATTGAAATGTTTTGGGTTTTCACCGGTTGAAGCCATTGTGTAGGTCAATGTTGATTTCTGATTTCTGGAGATTTGGCTGCAGTCCTCCAAACATACAAGTTGAAAAGGAGAACTCAACTTGCAGAGGTCCATTCACAAAGGACCCAAGAAACTGACCATGATTCTATATTTGGCATGATGGGATTTCAAGTGTGTGCATTTCCAACAGCTTAAGTAAGCTGGCTGTAAAGGAGAACACCCTTTTCCAAGGTGGGACCAGTTTCTTCGGAAGCAAGGAAACAGCCACTTACAGTTTTTAATAAAGGACAGGCATCTCGTGCCTCTAATGGATTCCAGGCCCTAGGGCTCCACTCTCCATTCAAACAGAAAGTGCAGGAGATATTAAACCATTATCTTTACAGACAATATGAACAGACCATAATTTGCCATATATTAATTATACCTACCTAATCTGTTTTTGGAAAGCGGTTGTGATAAGAGGAGAAACTGTACAATCAGGCTATTAAAACTAATAGAAATTAAAATTAAGGATAGAAAAAAAAATAACCATGTGCTAATTATGCCGGCTAAGGCACCATCTCAATAAACATTAAATTTATTTCTGAGTATCCCGGAAAAGAGAAATAGATGAATTTTGAGTTTGCCCAGTGGGTGACAAGGGTAATAAAAATTCTTATTGTTTATAGTATGCACCTCTGTTGTATATCACAAACCTATTGAAACCCACCAGAACAGTCCCACTTTTGGTGGCTGACAGCTTTCTTTGCCTCTGTGATCCCATCACTTCTTCCTATTTTGTGTATTGTTCTTATTTTCCCCTCTTTCTCTCTTACAAGATACTTGTGTTGATATTTGGGGCCACCTGGATATATATAATCCTTCGGAAGGCTCTACTCTCAAGATCTTTCACCTAATCACGTCTTTGGGCATATAAGGTTGTGGTTGATGTAAAGCGCGCCATAGTGCCACACACTTTCTGGGGCTGGAGAAATAATAGCATCAGGAGAAGAAGCCGTATTTACAGCCTTTCACACTCAGGAGGCCCTGCTCTCAGAGAAAGGAGATTCTGTAAGACTTCACCACAAGAATACATTCTGTCCACATGGTCAGTTAGCTCTTAATTGGGGGGTCTGGCTTATGTTAAGCATTCTACAGGCATTTCCATAAGAGAAGAAAAAGGAAGGTGTCATTATTATTTCATGGTGATGCTCAAGCTCACTTATACGGGAGATCTATGAAGACTTGAGTACGAAAGGAAAGAGGCAGAGCCAGAAAGAGACAGCCTGTTGCTATGGAGATGCAATCAGTATTTCCTTTGACTTCCCTAAGAAGCCCTGCAGCAAGCTCTTCTACATACAGACATCTATCACAGTTTGAAATCCTCTTCAGTTTCCCTTGATCAAACAAACCTTGTTCCCTGCTCAGCGGAGCCCTGCGCTCATTTGTTTGTTCAGCAAAGGTCTGCCTGCTGCTCACCTTCCTCCCTAGGGCGTCAGCATGCATCCACCCGTGTTCCTGTGTGCACCTTGCTTGCCTTTGTCTTTCCCTTCTTGTAACCTAGCAATCTGCCATCTTTGGTGTGCACCATAATCCCAGAGTGAGCTGTTTAAGCGCTTAGGTCAAGGCATCAAACCAACGATTCAGAATCTCTAGGAAGGAGTGCCAAAGCCAGGTGCGCTGACAAACTGTCCAGGAGATTGACATGACCGTAAAGAGATTAGAAAGCTTTGCCTAGTTACACAGTATGTTTATTGTTGTTGTTATTGTTTTTGTCGTGGTTACAAGGAATTGCTCTGCTGCCTATACTTAAGCTTCTGACAATTCTTCCGCCTCGGTTACCCAGATACTGGGATTACAGTTATGTGCCAACTCTCCTGGGTGCCTAAATTACATTGACACTTGTGGTCAACAATAGGTCGCTATCTTAAGAGTGGTATGAATATTTTCTTAAATCAAGACCAATATTCAGGTGCCACTTAATTCTTTTAATGACTGCATCTTATT
Organism: Psammomys obesus; assembly: GCF_907164565.1. Lineage (NCBI taxonomy): Eukaryota > Metazoa > Chordata > Mammalia > Rodentia > Muridae > Psammomys > Psammomys obesus. Next base: position 31,534,311 of record NW_026585895.1, read on the forward strand.
TTTCATTTTCCTTTCATTATACTCAACATTTACCATGTCTCCACCGGGTGACACTTTTTCTTTAAATTTACAGTAATAAGCAGTGCTTCCCCCAAGCCTATGTACAGATGCAAGAAGCTGTGTAAGTCAGGGGCCAACAGTTTACCAAACTTACCGAAAAATGCCTTATGCAAAAAACGACAAATGGTACCTTCTGAGACTATTCAGTGCATAGTCTGCAAGGCAGTGCACAGGAGCCACAAGACAGCTTCCTAAATGTGGGGTTCCAAGTTTAAGGTTGGAATATTTGAAATCTTAATATATACTAATTTATCATTTTATTTGCTGTGCCTTCAGAGGCCCATTTTCTCTTGGCATCTATACTGTCCAACATATAATCTTTTTAATTTTTATTAATTACACTTTATTCACTTTGTATCCCTTCATAAACCCCTCCCTCCTCTCCTCCTAATAGCACCTTCCCTCCTCCCTCTCCACACATGCCCCTCTCCAAGTCCACTGATAGGGGAGGTCTTCCTCACCTTCCTTCTGATCCTAGTCTATCAGATCTCATCAGGAGATCTGTAGCCTGGTAAGGCTGCTCGCCCCTCGGGGGAGGTGATCAAAGAGCAGGCCAATCAGTTCATGTCAGAGACAGTCTCTGTTCCCATTACTATGGAACCCACTTGGACACTGAACTGCCATGGGCTACATCTGTACCGGGGTTCCAGGTTATCTCCATGCATGGTACTTGGTTGGAGTATGAGTCTCTGGAAAGACCCCTGTGCTCAAAATTTTTGGTTCTGTTGCTCTCCTTGTGGAGCTCCTGTCCTCTCCAGATCTTACTATTTCCCACTTCTTTCATAGGATTCCATGCATTCTGCCCAACAGTGAGTGAGTCTCAGCATCTGCTTTGATAGTCTGCAGGGCAGAGCCTTTCAGAGGCCCTCTGTGGTAGGTTCCTAACTTGTTCCCTGTTTTCTTCTTCTGATGTCCATCTTCTTTGCCTTTTGGGATGGGGATTGAGCATTTTAGCCAGACTCCTCCCTCTTGATTATTTTCTTTAGGTGTACAGATTTTAGTAGGTTTATCCTATATTATATGTCTATATGAGTGAGTATATACCGTGTGTGTCTTTCTGTTTCTGGGACAGCTCACTCAGAAACATATAATCTTGTGTGAATGGTGCTATAAAATCATAGTGGTCTCAACTTATTTATTTATTTATGTACAACTTTATGACACACACACACACACACAGTATTCTCTCTTGTCACTTTCCCCACCTCCTTCTGAACACCTGCTTTTCAACAGCTCTTCTTCCTGCTTCCATGTCCTTTAGTGCATGGCTCATAGCTAGGTGAGACTGTTAATGGCTTTTCTACCTCAGCAGCTTTCATAGCAGGTTCTAGAACTGTAAAAGCTGGCTGCTAGCAGGGATCTCTCTCAGTTGTAGCATGCATTCCTCTGTCCTGCAACCAGTGTGATGCCATCAGCCCTGGAGTCTTACCTACTCTTGTAAGGAATCAAGAACAGTGGCCATAGTATGTGTGGTCCTACTGGGACCTCTCTGACCAACCATAACTCATAAGGATGTATAGTATATTTGGTACCTGCAATTTTGCTTAATAACCTATAAGTTTTGGGGGAAGCGTCATCCCACCACAAAGGATATATTCCTTAAGATTCTTTTTTAAAATGTCTTCTAAAATAGCAGTTTTCTCTATGGCCTGTTTGTAGCTCCTTTGTTTTTGTTAACCCTCTTCCCTACTCCTTCATCTCACCCATTCTCCAGGCACCAGTCTGACTCAAAATTGTTTCTTTTTTCTCCCATTTACTTTAATATCACATCTGCTATTGACCTTCCCTATGACCACTCTCACCTGAATCACCGTTTCTAGCTTCCTGGACTCTAGATAGGTACTACCAATTAAACACATAATCCAAAAATCTGCAGTTAAGATCTACATATGAGAGAAAACATGTGGCATTTGTCTTTCAGAGGCTGAATTATCTCACTTGGTATAATATTTTCCAGTTCTGTCCATTTACCTGATTTTGGGAGTGGAGACTTCTTGAGACAGGATTTCTCTCTGTAACCTTGGCTGTCCTGGACTTGCTTTGTAGACCAGGCTGGCCTTGAACTTACGGAGATCCACCTGCTTTTGTGTCCCTGAGTGTTGGGATTAAAGGTATGTAGTGCCATGCCTGGCTTATCTGAAACTTTTTATAATTTCAGGTGATTTTTATAATTTTATAATTTTCTTTATGGATAAAAAAATTTCATTGTGTATCTATACCACATTTTCATTGCCCATTCACCAGGAAACGCTGCTTCTTTTTCCTGCCTATGGTGAACGACGTGGTAACGAACATGGATGTGCAAGAACTGCTGTAGTAGGAGACAGCCTTGGGAGCCATGTCAAGGTGTGCTCTCGCTGACTCATAGGGAAGTTCCATTTTTAGGTTTTTGAGAAACCTCCACGCTAATTCCCATGGTGAGTGGCCCTGACTTGCAGTCATTCCATAATCAGAAAGATTTTATAAACTGGCAGGTAAAACATGATATCTTTAAAAACATAATTAATGTGCATTTGTATACTTTAAAGTAGTTTGGTTTTATATTTTACATTTTTAGAACCCATTTCTATGAGTACTTATGTTTTAAAAGTGAATATTTAATTTATTCTCTTTATTTTATTTCATAATAAATTGCAGAACAAAATTCTTTATACACTGAAGACTTGAAGACTAAAAATAATAGCTTACTATATCAATGTAGTACATATCAGTTTATATCTTTTCCTTACAAGAAACTTTTATACCGGTATTGTCTTTTTAAATGACTCACATTTTCTTTTCAATGTATTTTACCCTTGAAAATCATTTAAGGAATGGGGTGAAATATCAACTTTGTTTTATTTTTCCCCAAGTGCTTTATTATTTTTAAAAACACTGTATGTTGAATAGCCCATTCTTAATGGCTAGAAAGGCTACTGCTATTGAATGCCTACCCAAGTATCTGAGTTGGCACACATCTGTGACCAAGCCAAGCCAAACCAGGAGAATAGAGTTGCACAAACTATGGTGGGGGGTGCGGAGCAGGTAATATGTCCAACCTGATATATTCTTGTTGATTTATCTTGTCTTGGTTACCTTGAGAATAAACCAGTGAGAAGGACTCCTGTGTAAATGAGATTTCTGGATTTGGCTTGATTTGGAACCAAGCTCTCAAAGGAATTTGGCTGGTCAAGCCAGATTGCCCTAGATATTTTGTCATTAGTCTCGCCATGGGTTGGCTTGTATGTCAGAGATTTTTCTTCTTGGTATTAACAGAATTTGCAACAACAACAACAACAAAATGATTCTAAGTCAAACTGACTTGGCAGAGAATTCATCCAGGATTTTGCTTTTTTGACTTTATGTAAACATAAAGTATTTGGAAAATAGACCTTTTGGAATACCTAATTTCTGTACCTTTGTTAACAATGTGCACTTACTTAAAGAAAAAAAAAATGGCAGAGATGTTTTTGAAATATTGATATATTCAATTCAAGTCTTGCTCAGGAGGTAACTCTTTTTGGAGACTGCCTAAAAAATCCCCAGTACCAGTCGGGAGTGGCCTCCCTTCTTGCTCAGGGTAGTCCAAAAGACTCCCAAAACATACAAGCTCTTTCTGGTGCACTGGTTTTCCTTGCAGAGGTTGAAAGTAAGTTCCTATTACTGAAGACACCATACACTTTGGACACAGGATTACAAGATTTGACCTGAAAGCTTCCTTCCTGAGTTCTAACTCTTCATCATACCAGAAGGTGTTATGCAGCTGACAAGGGAAGGAAGCAATCAACAGCCATACCCAGCGGTGACCCCTATGAACCACAACAATGACCAACATGGCAAGATATCCCTAAAGGTGCAATATTGGCACTCACGTGTTGGTGACAGCCAAGAGCTCTGTAATTGGATTTAAAGCCCACTCAAAAGCAGGGAGAACATACCTGCTACTGAAAACCTAGACAACTGCCTAGGTAGGGCTAGAGAAGTCATGGAGGACATACAGCTGCCACTTTTCTAGACCATCGTAATTCTAACTGTGTTCTATAACTTATCTATATAGTATAAGTACGGCTCTCATTCCTTAGCAAAGAAGCTTCTCTTTGCAGAAGATGCCATTGGAGAAAACCAGAAATTACCAAAATTCAGAGAGAAACTGATCATGATTTACACAGTTCCCATGGACACATCTACAACACAACTACCCTCAAGGCTCAGGTAACATCACAGAAAAGGAGGAAAAAATAGCTTGTAAGAGCTATCTTTCTATCTTTCTATCTCTTAGAAATGAGAGGGAAGATCAACAATGAGAAGCTAGCTCAACAATATGGCTGCCTAGACAAGACATAAACAATGACACCACCAATATACATGCTGACATGAAAATGAGAATTCTCACTGGGCCCCTCCCCTAGACAAAGAAGTACAGGCAACTAGTGACCTGCTAAGAGAGGGAAAATTTTTCTTTCCCAGGAATGAGTCTCCTAACTGGTTAGCCAATACTAAATGGTCGTCTCTGAAGTCATAAAAACACAAGCAACAGTAAATGGACTAGGTAGGTTGTAGTTATATATTTATACACTTTTGTGTGTAACAATAACAATTAAAGAAAAAAAAACATAAGTTTGAAAGGATGTGGATCCTTACGGGGGGGTTGAAGGGAGGGGATATAGGAGGAATTGGAGGAAGAAAAGGGAGAAAATGATGTAAATTTTAAAAAATATTTTTCACTTTTTAAATTTTATTAATTAGTTTATTATTGTTACAGTTTATTTTTTTCTTTTTATTAATTACAGTTTATTTACTTTGTACCCACCCTGTAGCTCCCTCCTTCCTCCCATCCCAATCCCACCATACCTCCCTCTTCTCCATGCATGCCCCTCTCCCAGTCCACTGATAGGGGAGGTCTTCTTCTCCTTCCTTCTGATCCTGGTCTATCAGGAATGGCTGCATTGTCTTCCTCTGTGGCCTGGTAAGGCTGCTTCCCCCTCATGGGGAGGTGATCAAAGAGCAGGCCAATCAGTTCATGTCAGAGACAGTCCCTGTTCCCATTACTATGGAACCCACTTGGACACTGAACTGCCATGGGCTACATCTGTGTAGGGGTTCTAGGTTTTCTCCATGAGTGGTTCTTGGATGGAGTATCAGTCTCAGAAAAGACTCCTGTGCCCAGACTTTTTGGTTCTGTTGCTCTCCTTGTGGAGCTCCTGTCCTCTCCAGGTCTTACTATTTCCCACTTCTTTCACAAGATTCCCTGCACTCTGCCCAAAGTTTGGCTATGAGTCTCAGCATCTGCTTTGATACCCTGCAGAGTATACTCTTTCAGAGGCCTTCTGTGCTAGGCTCCTGTCCTGTTCCCTGTTTTCTCCCTCTTCTGATGTCCATCCTCTTTGCCTTTCTGAATGAAGATTGAGAATCTTAGCCAGAGTCCTCCTTGATTAATTTCTTTAAGTGTACAGATTTTAGTATGTTTACCCTGTATGATATGTCTAATATCCACTTATGAATGAGTATATACCCTGTGTGTCTTTCTGCTTCTGGGATGCCTCACTCAGGACGATCTTTTCTACTTCCCACCATTTGCCTGAAATTTTCATGACTTCCTTGTCAAATACCCAAAAGATGCTCAAGTATACAACAAGGACATTTGCTCAACCATGTTTGTAGCAGATTTACATGGGGTATTTACATTGTAATACCCAGAAGCTGGAAACAACCCAGATGCCCCTCAGTTGAGGAATGGATACAGAAATTGTGGTACATTTACACAATGGAAAATTACTCAGTAATTAAAAACAAGGAAATCATGAAACTTAAAGGCAAAATTTTTAAAAATCTTAAAAATCATTATTTTTCAGAAAACAAATGCTTGCTATTTACAAACTTATTTTTATAAGGTTAAGATTAACACTAGCTTTAGGGGAGGAAAAAAAAAAAACTAAGAATCTTCATTTCAGACAGGAACCTGACTGATGGAAGCATTCTCTGAGGAAAACAAAATGAAGTCATTGACTGTCCACGCTCAGTGGCATCTAAGATTGAGTGAGAACACTGTTTTCAATTTTAGTTCACTCTTTGCTAACACTTCCTTCTGTGTTTTCCCTGCCCACTATGAGGTACAATCTAATATCAAGCCAATTTGCTCCCAAATTCTATTCAGATTGCCACCTTTCATACTTATTAGACTCTTTTGAAATTGCACAGTGTGGTAGTTCTAACAGCCTCGATTCGTGCTGGCGCAAGGCTATAGTTCTCACTTCTGCTCAAATCGTTCAGACATTTAGACTTTAAGGTGAGATTTTAGGTTCATCCAAGAGGGACCTCAATTTGTGAAAATTATTTGAACTTAAGTAGATAGTAGGACACGATGGGATCAGCAATGCTCTGCAAATGGCCAGAAGACTGTTGTTCCATCAGCCTATAAGAAGGTCATGAAGAAGCACAGAGTGAAGTGGAAATCATTTCTTCAAGATGCTTACAAAGGAAGTGTTTTAAGCAGAAAAGTGACCTTGACGATTCCGGTGTAGAATTATTAAAAAGAGTAAGAATAAATGTGGAGTTGGCCCAGGGGTCTTTGGGCAGCAGTGGGTTTATGGATTTTTCACTTATTCTGTCTCTTCTTTCTTGAACATATTTTATACATGATCTCACCATGCTACCTCAGTACCTACCATTAACACCAGCACGCCAGGGAGAACGTGTAGGAAAACCTTGACAAATAACATTAAATAATGCAGCCTAGACTCCTGATATCTTGAATGCAGTCAAAGGCAAGAACAATGAACCTTACATCCAATAGCATACCTTTAAGTTAATTACAAATTAAATTTTATAATCTCAGGAAATAAGATGGCTTTCTAAGCAAACTATCCCACACAGACCTAATGGATGAAATGTTAAACTTCCCAGCAACGGATTCTAAAGACTTTGTTGGCTAAGATTCAGAACCCTCAATTTCTTGATGAGAATCCCTACTCTTGTAAATTTATAAGGCAGATCTGACAGTGAACATTGATTAAAGTGTAATAAATGCCTTTTGTTAGGACCATTAGATTTTGGCCCTTGGTGAGTTCCACCTGGCCACAGGCCATGGGTTGTTGTTTGTTTTTTGTTGTTTTTTTTTTTTTTTTTTTATCTGGCTGGAGACTTAGGTTATAGCGGGATAAATACCAACTTCAAAGGTTCTGTCATCTTGGTTCTTTATCTCACTCAGTCTCAGAGTCCCATTTCTACCACTCACTTGATTAGAGACATTTCAGTAAGTCAACACAAGGGCAATACCAACAGAACAGGCATACTTCCTCAGTAAATGCGGAGTGTTTAAACAAGCTCAGTACTATCTGATCAGTTTGAGTCTTCCCTCTCTCTCCAGCTCCATCTCATTCTGTAGGGAGGGGAGTGAGGATGACCATGGAGTAGCTAGCTCTGTGTTATCGAGGAAACACTGATGAGAATGTTAGCTGGGGTAGCACAGACCTGAGGAAACTGGGCAATCTTAAAGAAGGTACACTCTATCTACCATTCCCACAGGCCCACTGCCAGCTCAAGCTTTGATTGAAAAGGAAGACTTTGATAAGATTTTGAGAGTAGGCATAAACAAGCTGAAGTAGTGGGATGATGAGAGAGAGAGAGACAGAGAGACACAGAGACACACAGAGAGAGAACTATGGGCTTTGGGCACCTGCAGTTCATCTTTGCTAGTCGGTTATGGTCTGTGGGGAGATCAGGTTTATTAAAAATGACATGGCAGTGCAGAAACATGGCTGCATTATGTGTGACAATCAGGAAAAGAGCTGTTTTCCAAACCATGACAATTAGAGCTGCATATAGGCTACAGCTTATTCTGTGAACAGTGCCATCCTGAACATTATTTTGCACACACTGTTTAATCTTCACGGCGAGCCTCCGAGGAAGCTATTCCTCATGCCATCATCTCACAGATGTGAAGCCTCGGACAGTGAGGGTATGTGAGATGTCAGGATCCATCAGAAGGCAGTTTGGTCCCCGAGGTTGTGCTCTTGCTCACATACACCTCTCTGTCATCACATAGGTCCCGGCTTCTTATGCTGGTGTCATGAACTGATTGTGGGTGATTATGAAAAGTTTGACAACACTGAAAGTTTCTGATGCGCAATGACCAACAAGTAATTAAAAACCTAATACACAATGAAGGCTGGGTGTTCCTGGCAGCACTCACCTGTGTTACAGACTAGGTTCTGAACTCACATGTGCAAGTTTTGCAATGTACATCATTACAACACATGATGACAACAAATCCTTGTCCACTCTGCTTTGAAATGTTGCATGCAATTAGCTGTTGTGACTTTACTGTACATACCAAGGTTTCTGCTTTTACAAAAGCAGAGTGATTTAAATATAGAAAATGAAATATTTTAATACTTCCCTATTGCTACTTATTGTAAATTTTTGAATGTTTATAAACTGCCATTTGAATTGCTGACTTGAGTTTTATTTAAAAAAAAAAGATAATAAGTGAATTTTGGCTTGAGATTAGAGCAGAATTTTCAAGAACTTCTGAAATAGCTCCTAATCGTTTGGCCCTTTTGTACCATGCATTTATGCAAAGTAGCATTTCCAACACTGACAACCACAAAATCAAAATACTGATTAATTCTGAAAAATGTTAAAGATGAACCACGTGCTGCAGATTTAATTCATTATGTGAAAATAAACAAGCACATTCATCGTATTATTATGCAAATCTTCGTTCATCTTTAATAAATGGCAAATTTATATGGACACCAAAGGATTAGTTTCAAATAAATTTTATTATAATTTTTAATCTGTAAATAAAGGCCACTTTATACATCTACTATCTTAGTGTTCTGTTGCTGTGAAGAGACACCATGACCAAGCTCACTCTTATAAAGGAAAACATTTATTTGGGAAGTTGCTTACAGTTTTAGTGGGTTAGTCTATTATTTTGTGATCAGGGGATCATGGCTGCAATGAGGTAAGAATGATCTACATCCTGATTCACAGGCAGACAGACAGAGAGAGAGAGAGGCAGAGAGAGACAGAGAACAAGAGAGCCACTGAGCCTTGCATAGGCTTTTGAAACCTCAAAGCCCACCCTGAGTGACACTCCTCTAACAAGGTCACATCTTCTAATCCTTTCCAAAAGTCTACCAACCGGGAAACAAGCATTCGAATATGTGAGCCTATGGAGCCATTCCTATTTGAACTACCACACCTATGTAGCTGAGGTCAGATTAAAAATGTCTCTAGTAGAAAAGGAGCATGAGAGAAAAAGTTTAAGAAGCCTTTACATTAGCCATGAAAAACGATAGTTGAAGAGTGAACATTTTTGATTTAGTGTTTGTGGTCAGTTGTAGGTGCTCTGGACAAACTGACAATATATATGATACCTCCTCAATATTCTCCCCCCCCCCCCAAAAAAAAAAAAAAACAAAAAAAACAAAAAGCATGGCTTCTAAGAAGCTAGGACGAGTCTGTCAGTGTTCTATAAAATGTTCCTTTTGTTCGGATAAGCTGCTGACCAGAGCATAGGGACTTGCCTAGAAGAACATTGAAGAAAATCACCTTGTGTATTTACACAGAACTTTAAAATCTGGGTATATAAATACTGAACTGCTCTTTTGTTCCTCAGGAGAGCCTCTTTATGCCACATTTCCACCCTTATCTTTTATGTGTGTAGTGATCCTTATCCGACACCAGGCACTATCCAAGATGCAGGTGTTTAAAAATAGTAAGACGTGTCTTTGCCATCACGTAACTTTAAATGGGCTCATTTCTTTGAAAGATGTTCACACAAACTCACTAGAGAAGGGGCATAGATGCTGCCTGGGAAAATCAAGCAAACCTTCTTTGCAGAGGTAGCATTTGATTGGAGATTTCAAACATCAATGAACACGTCTAACACAGATGTACAGAGATGGTTGCAGGCAGAGCTGTACAAGGCAGAGTGTGCGATGCTCCGAGTACACAGAGCAGTTCGGCACTGCTGGCTTGCAAAGGGGTAAGGCAGGAAATGTGAGATCAGGCTTGACATTTAATCTTGAAGTCCTTTGTATACCAAGTAAAAGAGGTCACAGTTTTCAGGCATTTTAGAGGCTTGGGCCAGAATTTCATGGTTAGAGTTTCATCTGAGGCTATCATTTCGGCATCCAGCATAGAAGATGTATGCGAAGGAGCTGATAGGAGACCAAGGGCCACACAAAGGATCTGAGTCTAGCCTACTCTGAGGAATTTCTTGACATAGAATAGCCATTGTGTTGACCTTTATGTCGTAGGTCTGGGTCAAACTTGTAGATGTGGAAAGGCCAGCACTGAGTGATTGGCAGGGTATAATGAGAGAAGAACATTTTATGCCTCAGTCTAAACAGTCATGAGTACAGTGGGCAGGATTTGAGTCAAGTGTATTTGTGGTACAGTACTCTTAGCCATGTCCACAGATGAAAACAACAGAAATGATACACTCAAACGCATCGGTTTACTGTGGTGGTCCTGTCATTTCCATCATGATACCATGAAACCTACTTGGAGGACAAACAAATTCATACTTCAACTATGTTTTTAATTTTTTCAATGAAATCCCTATAGAGTATGTCCAAGAAAAATTTATAAATAGCATCTATATCTGAGAGGCTGTGTTCATATTGAGAATGTCAATATGAAATAGTCTTATTTCAAAGAATTGTTGATCATAATTGCTTAGTTTTGTGATACCTGTGGTGTAAATTCTCCGAGTTGAAGGAAGTATACTCTTCACTTTCTTCAAGGATCTAGTCGTATGTATCTGCATCCACTACACCCACAAAGGATGTATTTTTTATATGTGTAGAAGATGAAATTTTGCCCCTTAAACTCCTTACCATTCTAGAAAGCAAAGCCTTCATTTACTCACCTCAAAAATCATTTTATGTAGTAAGTTTGACAAAATATTTTTAAGACAATATGCTTGTTCCTAGGCTGATTTCATTATTTGGTGTTTTTTGTTGTTTTGTTTTGTTTTCTTGGTTTTTTGGTTTTGGCTTTGACTTTTCTGTGTAACCTTGACTGTCCTAAACTGGCTCTGTAGAGAAGGCTGACCTTGAACTCAAAAAGATCTCCCTGCCTCTGCCTTCCTGAGTGCTGGGATTGCAAGTGTGCCCACCCAGCTTTTTTGGTCATCTTAAAGCAGTGTTTTGTTTTGTTTTCCCAGGAAAATTAAAGTCAGTACTTCAGTGAGCACCGTTGACATGCCTGTTTGAAAGGTGTTGAGGCCACAGCTGGTTTCTTACATGAATCACTCCATCAGCATTCCAACCCAAAGCAGCTAAGTCCAAACTGGCATCCAGCTTGCTGGAGACGCAGTACAATTAATTGGCAGATTCCTTCTAAGCAGTGTCTACTGTCTTGGTATCTTTGGAGTGAGCTCCATGTGCCCGTGGGCATATCTACAGGCCACAGAACTTCTGCAATCTCCTAGACAGTGCCACGTTGTATGTTTTTGCTCTGGATTACATTCACACATCTCCCCTCATGAAACAAGCCTATCTGAAATAAGGTGAGCAAAATGGAAAACACTCAGCATGGCCGCTGCCAGGAAAAGACACATACATTCCAGTGACCTAACGCTTCACAGACAGCTGTGTGTTGAGCGGCAGAACTTGCGAATCTCACCTCAAGCCTCTACGTGCTGGTTTGTCCTGAATGTTCGACATCATTAGCGGTCTCAGAAGCTAATCAGAACGGATGACCTTACAATGTAATCTCAGAAGACTATGACACCTACACCAATAGAAGGAGGAAGAATTATTTCTCCCCCGTGTAATAGAAGTATCACTCTTCTGAGATCTAATACTGGATAACTGTAAGAGAGTTTGGAGTTAGACTGCCTTCGAGGTTTAGAGGCTAACTGTGATCTAGAGTAAATTGCTTAACCTTTCTTGAACCCTGTTTGCTCCTCTGTAATGTGAATTTGTCTTTGTTAGTGTGAGGAGTAGGCTAGAGAATGTACAGAAAAGGTTGGGCACATTATGTTTAATAACTGTTCTCTTTAATTGCACCCCTCTCCATGTGTGGTTATATTTGAACCCTCGTGAGCACTGATTTCCCCCAGGCCATCCAGGTTTATCTGGATTGTCTGGGTTGATTATCTGGATTTTCACACATTCTGCAAGCAGAGGTGCTGACTTGCAGATGGCGTTCGCTGAATGAGGTATCACACACCAGCAAGTTTCAAATCCCTGTCTGAAGTGATGCTACTTATTTCTTGTCATGACTAATAAATAACACTGAAAAGAATGCAAAAGTTAAAGACATGTGACAAGTCCTTGCATGACCTCGGGGATTTGATCTGACTGAGGCTAGTAGGGGAATGACGAAATGGCAAAACATACAACTCACCGGTGCATGGGAAAAATGGGTTTGGGTGGACTGGGCTCTCAGAGAGAGAAACTGCAGTACCCCTGAAATTCAGTATGTTCATTTTATACATTGGAACAGAGGGCCAGGGCTGTTGCACACAGGTAAACAAGGAGGTGGGGTTTATGGCATACAGCTGGATCAAGGAGATAGGTTTGGCTAATCCCAGTAGGAGCAGTCTCTCTAGGGAGCAGTTCTCAGTCTTCAGTCATGACAGTGGGGGCTGGTGTGGACGAGGGTGGATATTCTCTGCATATATTATCAATGTTTGCACTTGGACTTGAGGAAGGCTTGTGTTTCCCAGAGCCTAGGCCAGGAAAGACTTGGTCATTTTTTCGTGGGTCTGAGGCTTTGGGGTCTTTGATACACTGTGCCTATGACAATAGGACACATTCACTGAGGACTTCATTCACTCAGAGCTTCTGCTCCCACTACTATGATAAAAGAGAAAAGAAGAACTGCAGCACCAGCCTTTGCACAAACAGACTGTGGTTGTAGAGAGCTCCAGCCATTCAGGGCATCTCTTGAATATACCTAGTAAATACACAGCTAATCATGCTTTATCTTACAAAGTAATCAAAAAGTATATTTTGAAAAAGCGAGAAAAAGTATAGTTAAACACTAAGTAAAGGTTCAGAGGACAGAGAGTTTTGTTGCCTTTGCTCTTTGTTTGTTTGTTTCCAGGGTTTCGGATCCCAGCAGATTTTGAGGAATTTGTCCACTTACTGAAAAATGTTTTTAATGTGTGAACTAATTTCAGATGAGTATAACTCAATCCGAGCTCATCAAATAAAACAAAAAGCACAAGTCCCTTTGCGCACAAGTGAAGGGACTGTCAGTCTGTGGTGGACAGTGCCATTTCTCGTTTGCACTTACGGTGCCTTTTCAGTTTTGAGTGGCTGTCCTCAGAGTTGGTTGAGAGTGAAGTATAAGAAGGCAATGTTATCTGTTCGCCTCTCCATCAGTATGCCCATCATGTATGCAACACAGAAATAAAGGTTTCAAAAATGAACCCTGGTATGTGATGAACAGCCCGGTTTAGGCTTCGGGAAGGCCAAGTGCTGTATATTCTGGGGGGAATGTGATGGACCTTTGCCCTTCTTGGCTACTCACTCGCCTGCCTAGTGCCAGAAGTCAAGGGCATGTTGACACCCAGTGAACATGACCTGGTATAATCAGGTAGTTTTTGTGTGTTCTCTACCTGGAACTGTAAGAATGATTATGATATAGAGATGTCTTAAAAAATATTAAATGAGATGGCGTATGGTGTGACCTGTATGCTCTTAACAAATCGGTGAAGCTTGTATCTCATTATTACGAATCTGACTGACTCTTGTCTTACAGGTTCACCATGTTCGTTGCTACAGCACTTAGAGTGGATGAGGCCTTTTTATATTTGTTAAAACATTGTAGCTTCCAGTAGAGAAAATGTGAGTAGATAGTTTTCAGACCAAAGAAATTAATGTAAAATGACTATGACAACAGGATTTTTGCCAGAGAAAATTTTCATCATTGCCTTATACACATGAGTCTTAGTCTGTTCAAGATGCTGTAACTGAATGTATGAACAAGTAACGGTCAGCAAAAGAATTTTATTTTTTTTAGTTTTGGGGGCCATGAAAAGCCAAGATCAAGGTTCTGGCAGGCTCTGTGTCTGTGTAAGATCTGTTTCCGGTTTATGAACAGCACAATTTTGCTGTGTCTTTACATGGTTGAAGGGGACAGGGGTCCCCCTTGGGCCGTTTGTACATTATGGCTCCAGTTCTACCATTTAATCACCTTCCAAAATCCCCACTCACTGGGCCAAGGCTTCGGCGCTCAGATTTCAGTGTATGAATTTGCAGGAGACTGAGGCATTCTGATGACATTCAGGATGTGTAACCCGACAGGAACATAGCACGCAGTGGCAGTCCCCACAGTAACATTAAATCTAGAAAGTAGACAAAGAAGCCATAGAATAAGAAGAAAAGTTTCAGGGGACGTATATGGTGAACTAGCATGAAGTCATTTGGAAGCCCGTGCTGAGATCCCATTTTATTTCACTCAGCATAGAGATAAAGAAAATAAGTGTAGCGCGAGAAAAGCCTTGTGGTGTTGAGATGCCTCCATGACACGGTCTTATGCGTGCTGTTGAACAGTGGGAATGGTCTGTCCTGCCGGGGAGTTCTGTGAGCTAAAGGGCCCGGCCTCTCCAAAACAAAGAACCTCAGTAGAGACGGAGAACCTTGGGAAATGTGGACTTAGGAAATGGAATGAAACCCCCTGTGTTTTTAAAAATTTTTTTTCCCGTTAACTCTAGTTAATCTTATTGTTTGGGAATCTGACGAACGCTGTGGTGCCTGTCCACTGAAGAATGGACAAACTCGTACAGCCTTGCCTATGATTATTGCAGAGAGGCCGTGAAACTGAGCCTCCAACCCAGGACCCAAAAACACAGTTTAGATAACATACAATAAATGTCTTTGAAAATAACATCTTTTTTTTAGAGCCCCAAGACCTTTTCTTTTCTCCCCCTCTCTCAAGTGCCTAAGAACTGGCTGCCATGTAGGCAGATCTCTCAAACACAATCTCTCCATTCATATATGAAGGAGTGTCAGGATTTACAGTCATGTACATAACTAAGTTATCTTGAAATACTTCAAGTGCAGGCACAAGTAAAGATCTTGTAAAGATCATGTAAAGCTCTTAATCTGATCTCATCAGCCTCTGCCATAAGCTTGACAGATAAAGGATAGACCACCCATCTAAGTTTCTATATAAATGTTTTTTTTAGCATAACTATTCCTATGTGTTGAGAAATTCTAGAAAATGTAAATTGCCTGGATGTGTGCTTGTGCAATATATATATATATATATATATATATATTAATTGTTATTGATACATTAAACATAGCTAGGCCTTCTGAACCCTTTCACGATTCCAGCTCTGTCCTGCCAGCAAATTTGGTCAGCTCATGCTTCATTTCCTTCTGCTCCCTCCAGGCCTATTGAAAAAACCTGGGACCACAGGACATGGTCTTCTCAGTTGCCAAGTGGTAAAAGAAGTTACTCTCCACTCTAGGTGCTGGGGGGGGGGGGTGTTATTTGGCTAAGTATTTTAAGGGACTTTATAAGACTGCAAAATAGGCTTAAACTTTAAAATTGGTTTTTATTTTAAATACTCTGTCCAAATTATAAGATAAAATTGAAACCTGAGTCTTCTTAACCCCAAAGCCTATGGTTTTAATCTCCATTTTTCAGTTCTAAAAGGAGAAGTGTTAACAAGGGCAGAATGAAGGAGGGACCAAGCCGAGGGGAGCCAACTGCTGGACTTTAGCTAGTGGAAGATGACACACATTCAAAGAATGAGCACAGCCTCTTTCAGTCACATATTGTTGTGGGTCCCTACCAGAGTTCTTACACTGTGACAAATCCTCACATGTGGAATAAACACTTTAAAGTTGTCTGAGGGCTGAGGAGATAGATGGCTCTGCGGGTAGAGTGCTTGCCACGCAAGCATGGCGAACTGACTTTGGAATTCTAGAACCCACAGAAAAAATGTGGAGTGAAGGCAGGCACTTGGTCCAGCGATGAGGGGAAAGAGGAGAGAGGCAGGAGGACCCCTAGGGCTTGCTCGTCAGCCAGTCTAGCCAATCTGTATGCTCCAGATTCAGCGAGAGATCCTGTCTCAAAAACTAAAATGCATAGCAAGAGAGGAGGCTAGAGGGTGTCCCGGGCATACACAGCCATACAACACACATAAACACACATGAATGCACGCACACATACACACCTACAGCCTAAGTCCAGTTGGTATATATATATATAATCTTATTATATACTACATTTTCTAATAATGAAACCTACATGCCAATCAAAGGAAGGCTATAAACAAATGACATCATTTGATATGTAGGGCCAAAAAGCAACTAGCCATGTACGAAGTACCAAGTGATATTACTGAAGATTAATAAAATGAACAGAGAAAACCCTGAACCAACAGCAGGAACGTGATGGTGCCAGTAGCTCAAGTGCAAATATGTCCAGGTCCCAGGTGCGGTGTGCACCTTCAGGACGTCGTCTGCTCCGGATTATGATCGCTGTGGACAGCGGTGAGTCTCACGCTTCCTGAGCCATCCGGAAGAGCAGCAACAATGCTGAGTCTGCCCATCAGATAGACCCAGGAGGACTTTAGCATCTTGTCCGCAGCCCATGCCTGGCTTTGCTTTGGCATCTAGCATTCAACTCGGAAAAATAAGAACTTCAGTCACTTACTGAGGATGGTAGAGGATGGAAGACGTTATTCGTATTTTCTTTCTTCTTGTCTTACTGTGCTTTGTTTGTTCTGAAAATTATTAAGACTTTTTCCACTGTTTTAGAAGTTCACTGGTTTATGTAACCTTTTATGATGATTTGATGATTTGATGTTTTATGCTTTATTATTATTATTATTATTATTATTATTATTATTATTATTATTTTGAGGATGGGGTGTATATATATATATATATATATATATATACAATGACACCGGTAGTGTATGGAAATCAGTTGACAATGTGTGTGAGTTGGTTCTTCCCTTCCACTATGTGGGTCCTGGGGATTGAACTTTGATCTATAGGCTTGGCAGTAGGTATGATTACCTGCTGATCTATCTCCAGGACCCCGAGTCAGCATGACTATCAAGGTCTGTATAGAGGGAGAAATACCTGTGTCCCTCGGTTTTTCTTTAAAACCCCATTGAAATATCAATTATATTACCATATTTATTTCCTTTATGCTTTATTTTGACTATAGCTCTGGCATTCCTCTTTAAAGATTCCATGTGTATTAACTATTAATATCATTTCAGGATATTTGTTGAAAGGTGCTATTATAAGTTATCTGATAGGAATATGTATTTCAAGAGGCAGCTGCCCATCTGAGCAATGTCCAACATTCCCCTAAAGTGCAAAGTGATTCTCAAGATGTCAGATTAATTATCTACAATGTCAAATCATAGAGAGAGAATAAACATTCCAAAGGAAAAATGTCAGCAACATTTTCTGGTGAATGCTTTCTTGATAAAATTCTGAACACATATATAGAAGCCATTTGCAATTCAACTGTCTTTAAGCATCTCTGAAAGCACTGTTAGGTTGAAAGAAAATTCCTTATTGCTTCCAGACTAATTCCCACATGCATAATAACATTTGGGTAGAGGGCTAGAAGAGAAACAAGCATCTCAGAGGGAAATACTTGGGGTTGCGCTAATCCAGAGCCAGACCTGGTTTTTTTTTTTGTCAAAGGACGACAGGCACATCTGGGGCAAATATTATGAGGAAGAGGAGGCTTGCTCTGTGCTACGCAGGACACTCGATTTCATTAGCTCAGAGGCAAAGTGGCATAGTGATTGAGAGCCTCTTCAGCTGTTGGACGGCACTCAGCAGAAGCCCCAGGTGCGCCACTTCATGGGGCCTTAAACATCTTATTTAATCTCTCTGAGGTTCAATTTTCTCCTCTATAAATGAGGATAATTGCAGGCCCTATATCTTATCCATATATAAAATTACACATTTAGTGCTGTATTTCTCTTCTTCGGCTGCCATAGCAAAAAAAAAAAAAAAAGCTATAAACCTGGTGATTTCATAAATATTTTTTTTTCTTAGCTAGAGGCCGAGGAATCCAAGATCTGGGGACACAGTTTCTGGTGAAAACCTTTTTGTGTGTGTGGCTTGTAAATGACAACATTTTAGAATTGTCTTATGGGAAGATTCTGGTGGGGAGGTGTGTTTCAAATCACACCTTTCAATCCAAGCAATGTCCTGCACTTAGTAAATGTTTGTTGTAGCTGTGTCCACAGAGGGCTCCTTCCTTGTGTTAATGAGAAAGCTGAAGGGACACAGAGAGGAAAGGAAATAATGGAGAAAAGAGGGTTATTTTGTTGTCTCTTCTTACGAGGACACTAATACTGTCATATCCGGGCTCTACCATTATGGTCTCATTTAATCCGAATCACCTCTTTAGGAGTCCTGTTTGACACTATCACGTATTGGTGCCAGCATCCAGACAGTGCAGCTGTTAGCATTGAGTTAGTGTAGGCTGACAGTAACACACATGCTCATTTTATTTCACACTACATTGCTTTTCAGAATAATGACAATTTAATTAATTATTAATAATGAACAATTCTTCCAACACCTAGTGATTTGTAAAATGCTTCCCAGCCTGTAATTGAAAGATGTCATCCTACAAGATGTGTGGGACTGTCCAACCAATGCCTAGCCCAACCTGAGACTCACCCCATGGGAGACAGCCAACTCCTGACATGATTAATGATACTCTGCTATGCTTGGAGATGGGAGCCTAGCATAGCTGGCCTCTGAGTTGCTCCACCCAGCAGCTGATGGAAACAGATGCAGAGACTCAATCATTGGATAGAGCACAGGGAGCTTTGGGAAGTGTGGGGGAAGGATAAAAGGACCCAGAGGAAACAGAAGCTCTACAAGAAGACCAACTAACCAGGGTCTAGTGGGGCCTGTGGAGACTGAAGCACCAATCAAAGACCATGCATGGACTGAACGTAGGACCTCTACACAGATGTAGCCAATGGGCAACTCAGTCCTCATATAGGTTTCCTAGTAAGGGGAATGGGAGCAGAATCTGACATAGGTCTCCTAGTAAGGGGAATGGGAGCAGAATCTGACATAGACTCTGTTGCCTACTTTTTGATCACTTTCTCCTGGTGGGGCTACCTTGCCAGGCCACAAGGGAAATGGATGCTCTCAGTCCTGATGCAACTTGATATGCTGAGGTAGGTCGGTGGGGCTCCCCTTCTCTGAGGAGTAGGAGGGGGGATAGAAGGAACAGGGAAGGAGGGTGAGACTGGGAGGAAAGGGGGAAGGGGGCTGAATAAATTAAAATTGAAATAAAAAAAAAAAGACTTTTTAAGAGAAAAGTCTTTTAAGGAAAGGGAATCCTGGGGCAACGGAAAGAACAAATAGCAGCAAAGGGGCTGCAACAACATCTTGCCATCTGACTATAAGCGCGGAAGTAAAACCGACATGACTTCTATGGACCAGTGAAGCAGACAAGCGATGCAAAGGAAAAATGGTGTTGGGAAGAATAGCAAAGCCACTAATGAAAACAGGACAGGCATCAACCATCAGGAAGTGCAGGGCCTCACGGTCAGCAGGATGTCTCTGCTCACACCAGCATACTGTGGTCCCCAATGTCTACTAGAAATGGGAAATGAGCAGGACAACACAAAGATCATGACTGAAGCACCAGGTCTGAGTCTCACGGTCTGAAGTCATACTGTTTTCCCAGTTGCTGTGAAAGCAGTATGTGTAAATTACACATTGGCATCATGTGATGAGTGCTGTGCCTACCCATAGTAAAACAATAGGGTGAAGTGCTAGTAATGCTGATGAAAATGCTAGAAGGCTCACTCCTAGGATGAGCAGGTTACAGCTGCCGTGCATTGGGATCGACACTGGAACTCTTGCTGTCTAGCATGAGGGCAGAAGATACAGTATTCCTATAAAACACCACCTCCTGCTTTCCATTTTCTCCAGAAGTAGGCAGTAAAATAGCACAGAGCCTGGGAATCAAATGAGGGTTGTTCCAGAGATTTTAGAAATTAAAAAGCTTCTTACAGCAAAGGAACCAGTTTACTGAATGAGAAGAAGGCCTACAGAATGGGAGAAAATTGTTGCCAAGTGTACATCAAGAAAAAATTAAAAAAAAAAAAAAACAGCTAAAAAACTAAACAAGAAAACAAACACCCCAGAAAACAAAGAGGGGCCCTAAAGAAATGAACAGAGTAGTAGTACTAAAAAATGGAATACAAATGGTAAATAAATATTTTTAAAAGTGTTTACTATCACTAGGTATCAACGAAATATAAATTAAAACTAATTTGAGATTCCATCTCAGTCATCCAGAGTGGCATCATAAAGAACATAAACCAAAGCATCTGGGGGGAGAATAATCTTTATTCACCATTTGTGGAGAGAAAAACCACTGTAGCCACTGTAAAAATCAGTGTCAAGGGTTCAAAAAGCTGAAAATAAGAATACCATGTGACCCACTATTGCACTCCTGGGCATAGACTCAAAGGACTATGCCATACTAATGAGTTACGTTTAGATCTGTTTTTATTGCTGCTCTATTGAAAATAGAGCCAGCCTAGATGTTCATTGGCTGAAGAATGAATAATAAAAATGTGACACATGTAGCGAATGAAATTTTATTCAGCCATGAATAAAAATAAGATTATGTGATTTGCTGGAAGATGAAAAGACCTAGACACTGGAAGGCACCCGAGACTTATAAAGTCAGACTTCATGTGCTCTTTCTCATGCGTGGACATTAGCTTTATATGTGTGGCTTTCTATGGCAATAAGTTTGTGTGGATGCTGGGAAACTGGGAAGGGGTCCACAGGGGAGAAAAGAAGCTTTAAGGGAGAGAGTAGTGAAGATACCAACACATCTGAGAATAAAAGTTGGGAAAAGTAGGAAAAAGAGTAGTGGGAGATCATGTAGAGAGAAGTGTGGGGAGAAGAGGAAGTGGAGGAGAGACAATGAAAATCTAGTATGTACAAATATACATTTTTTTTTTTAGTTTTCAGTATTATAAAGGAGAAATGGTGTGTGACGATGGCTTCTTTACACCACTCTTTCTGTTCCTGAAGCACTACAGATCCAGAAATCCTCACTTCATCTGTAGAACCCTGTACCTACATCATAAGAATTGGGTGTGAGGGTTGCTATGTTCCTTCGTACTCATTTCTTTTACTTTTAAATCAATTCATTCAATTTACACCTCAGTCATATGCCCCTCCCTCTTCTCCTCCCAGTTCCACCTGCCCTTCTGCATCCCCTATTCTTCAGAATAGAGGAGCCCCACTACCCAGACACGCCACCTCATCTATTTATATGAGGACTGAGTTTGTTTTTCTCCTCTGGCCTTGTAGGGAAGTACCATCAGGGTAAAGTGAGCAGAAAGCAGGCAACATACTCTATGTTAGAATGTCCCTCACTCCCATAACTAGTGGGTTGGCATGAAGCCTAAAATGCCTATTGGATATATCTTCTTGGGGTCTCAGCATTGCAGTATATCTATCCTGTAATGCTGTCTACTTATGAAAGTCTACTTATAAGCATGTGTGTCTTTCTGGGTCTGTGTTACCTCACTCAGGATGATCTTTTCTAGTTCCATCCATATGACTGCAAATTTCATGGTTTCCTTGTTTTTAATGGCTGAGTAGTATTTCATTGTGTAAATGTACCATAATTTCTTTATCCATTCTTTGGTTGAGGGACATCCATGTTGTTTCCAGTTTCTGACTATTATGAATAAAGCTGCTATGAACATGGTTGCAGCAAATGTTGTATAGTGGAGCATCTTTTGGGTGTATGCCTAAGAGAGGTATAGCTGGGTCTTGAGATATGGCTTTTCCCAGTTTTCTGAAAAAAAGTGCCTGATTGATTTCCAAAGTGGTTGTACATGTTTTCACTTCTGCCAGCAATGGAGAAAGATTTCCTGTTCTCCACGTCCTCACCAGCATGTGTTGTCACTTGAGTTTTTGCTCTTAGCCATTCTCACAGGTTTAACATGGAATCTCAGTCATTTTGATTTTCATTTCCCTTATAACTAAGGACACTGAGCATTCCTGTAAGTGCTTCATCAATATTCAATATTCCTCTGTTAAGAATTCTCTGTTTAGCTCTGTATCCCATTTTAAAATTGGATTATTTGGTTTGTTGGTGTTTACTTTCTTGAGTTCTTTATATATTCTGGATATTAGTCCTTTGTTGGATGTAGGATTGATAAAGAACTTTTGAGAATCTGTAGATTGTTGTTTCATTCTATGGACAGCATCCTTTGCTTTACAGAAGCTTTTAGTTTCATGAGGTCCCATTTATTGATAGTTAATCTTAGAGCCTGTGCTGTTGGTGTTCTGTTCAGGAAGTTGTCTCCTGGGCCAATGAGTTCTAGGTTCTTCCCCACTTTCTCCTCTAGAAGATTTAGTGTATCTGGTTTTATATTGAGGTCTTTGATCCACTTGCATGTGAGTTTTGTGCAGGGTGATAAACACTGATCTACTTGCATGTTTCTACATATAGACATCCAGTTAGACCAGCACCATTTGTTGAAAATACTATAGTTTTTCCACTGTATGGCTTTGGCTCCTTTTTCAAAATTCAGGTGTGCATAGGTGTGTGGGTTTATTTCTGGATCTTCAGTTCAATTCCATTGATCAACCAGCCTATTTTTATGCCAGTACAATACAGTTTTTATTACTATTGCTCTGTAGTATAGCTTGAGGTCAGGTATGGAGATACCTACAGAAGTTCTATTATTAAATAGATTTGTTTTAGCTATTATGGGCTTTTTGTTTTTCCATATGAAGTTTAGGATTGTTCTTTCAAGGTTTGTGAAAAATTGTGTTATTATTTTGATGGGGATTGCATTGATTTGTAGATTGCCTTTGGTAAGATGGCCATTTTTACTATCTTAATTCTACCAATCCATAAGGATGGGAGATCTTTCCATCTTCTGGTATCTTCTTCAATTTTTTTCTTCAGGGACTTGAAGCTCTTGTCATACAAGACTTCGACTTCCTTGGTTAGAGTTAGTCCTAGATATTATTATTATATTATTTGTGGCTATTGTGAAGGGTGTGGTTTTCCTAATTTCTTTCTCATCCCATTTGTCACTTTTATATAGAAGGGCAACTGATTTTTTTTAATTAATCTTGTATCCAGCCACTGCTGAAGAAGTTTATTAGCTGCTGGTGTTCTTGTGGAATTTTGGGGGTTGCTTATATATAGTATTCTATTATCTATGAATAATGATACTTTAACTTCTTCCTTTCTGATTTTTATCCCTTTGATTTCCTTTAGTTGTCTTATGGCTGTAGCTAGAACTTCTAGTGCTATATTGAAGAGTGACAGAGAGTTGGCAGGAATTGCTTTGAGTTTCTCTCCATTTAGTTTGATGTTGGCTATCAGCTTGTATATAGCCTTTATTATGTTTAGATCTGGGCCTTGTATCCCTGTTCTCTCCAAGACTTTTATCATCAAGGGATGTTGGCTATCGTCAAAGGCTTTTTCTGCATCTAATGAGATGATCATGTGATTTTTTTCATTCAGTTTGTTTCTGTGGTGAAATACATTGATGTATTTTTTGTATGTTAAACCATCCCTGCATCTCTGGGAAGAAGACTACTTGATCATGGCGGATGATGTGTTTGATGTGTTCTCATTTCATTTAAACTTTTTTTTAAGAATTTCAAGTTGGCAGAGCAGTGAAGCCCATGTGGTCTTGCTTAGCTGAGAGGTAGGTGTGTGGGCTCTAGAGGTCCGAGAGCGGGGCTCTCTAGTCGGTATTGCATGCTATCTTCTCATTTCATGCCACTCCGGCATCTTCCTCCTTATTTTCCACAGACTCCTGGAAATCCCTTTTCTAGATAGTAGAACCATGTCTGTGTGTACATTTGCTATCCTTGGGAATTTTGGCTCCACCACTGAGATATTTCCCATGGTCCCATGGGCGACTACATCCACGAGTTCATAGGCAGCATTAACCAGACTTAATGGTTACCACAAGAAAAGGAAGAGTTGAAGAAGAGGAAGATGAGGACATGAAGTTGGGAGGGATATGTGAGAAGTCAGAGGGGAAGAATGGAGAAAGGAATATATTTTAGTGTGTGTATGTATGAAATTCTCAAGATTGAAATAACTAAAGTAAAGATTCTTTCCCAATCTGTAGGCATTCGTTTTGTTTTGATGACTGTATCCTTTACTTTATAGAAGCTTTTCAGTTTCATGAGGTCCCATGTATTGATTGTTGCTCTTAGAGCCTGTGCTGTTGGTGTTCTGTTCAGGAAGTTTTCTCCTGTGCTGATGAGTTCTAGGCTCTTCCCCACTTTTTCTTCTAACTGATTTAATGTGTCTGGTTTTATGTTTAGGTCTTTGATCCACTTGGACTTCAGTTTTGTGCAAGGTGATAAGTATGGATCTATTTGCATTTTTCTACATGTAGATATCCAGTTAGACCAGCACCATTTGTTGAAGATGCTATATTTTTCCCATTGTATGGTTCACCAACCCTCTATCTGACAGAGGGCTAATATCCAGTATATATAAAGAACTAAAGAAGCTGAAAAGCAACAAACCAAGTAATCCAATTAAGAAACGGGGAACAGAGCTAAACAGAGAATTCTTGATAGAGGAATGTCAAATGGCAGAGAAACACTTAGAGAAATGCTCAATGTCATTAGCCATCAGGGAAATGCAAATCAAAACGACCCTGAGATTTCACCTTACACCCATCAGAATGGCCAAGATCAAAATTCAAGTGACAGCACATGCTGGAGAGGTTGTGGAGAAAGGGGAACCCTTCTCCACTGTTGGTGGGAATGTAAACTTGAACAACCACTCTGGAAATCAATCTGGCATTTTCTCAGACAATGAGGAATAGCACTTCTTCAAGATCCAGCTATACCACTCCTAGGCATATATCCAAAAGAGGCTCAAGTACACAATAAGGAAATTTGCTCAACTATGTTTGTAGCAGCTTTATTTGTAATAGCCAGAAGCCGGAAACAACCCAGATGCCTCTCAGCTGAAGAATGGATAAAGAAATTGTGGTACATCTACAGAATGGAATAACAGAGGGCCTCTGAAAGCCTCTGCCCTGCAGACTATCAAAGCAGATGCTGAGCCTGATGGCCAACTGTCAGGCAGAGTGAATGGAATTTTAAGTAAGAAGTGGGAAATAGTAAGAGCTGGAGAGGACAGGAACTCCACAAGGAGAGCAACAGAACAAGAAAATTTGAACACAGGGAACTTCCCAGAGACTCATACTGTCGGGAGCCGCTCCCCGCCATTACAAGATGGCGCCGGCTTCCTGC
>NW_026585895.1:31559624-31586836 GCF_907164565.1 Psammomys obesus
CTTGCTGCTGAAGAAATCCTCGGTTGTCGCGTCGTCCTTATCGGCAAAGGCCGGTCGCGACAAGTGGTGCCGAAACCCGGGAGCCGCCGAACCCCGGAGTGGAGGATCGCTTCGAAGGACCCCGACTGCTCGTCGAGTAAGGATTCAAAGTCAGTGGCGTGAGAACCGCGGTACTTTTCTGCAAGGTATGATTTCTGTGGTCTTGTTGTGTTGTCTGTGCCTTAGTTGTGGGAAACGGGACCATCAAGACAGTCTATCCAAAGCAGAAAAGGGAATTAAGACCGGTAAATCCCCTAAGGATGGGACCAAGGAAGATAAGGCTAAAGCGCCAAAGGCGCGAAAGCTAGTTAAGAAGTTTAAGAAACCAAAACAGACTGGTAGCAAGGAAAAGAAGAAAGCCGCCTCGTCATCGAGCGAGCCGGAGTCTACAGAGAGCGAAAACAGCTCTTCTGAGAATCAACAAACTGATGAGGAGTCAGGGCTCGACCCTGACGAGCAGGCAGAGTTGGATGAGGAAGCAGCTAAATATGAGGAAGGGTGTTACCGCCCGGATCCGCCACCATATGTGGCCTATGCTGGCACTTCCGGGTTCTCCATGCGGAAGTCAGCCACTGAAAAACCCAAATCTGCAGAGATAAAATTTTCCCTGATATCAGAAAAAGAGAGGAAGCGGATTAAAACCGCGTTCCCAATCTGGGAGGACGCTCTGGTAGTTAATCAGACCTTATACCCACCTGAAGTATATGAACAAATACCGGTAACAAATCAAAGCTTGGCAGCAGCTGTGCTCTCTGCTCTTATAATCATTAAAGGACCGGATCTTATTTTAATAAGATCCAGGGGAGCTGTGTGTATTTTCCCACAGGATCAAGAAAATCCGATTTGGGTTCCAGCGCGGCTGACCCGGGTGGTGAAGCAAGATGAGCCTGACCCTAACTTTGATCCTGATCCTGATGTTGAACGGACTGCTGACGAGCTTGGAGGTGGAGACCCAGGAGATTCCACTAATGACTCTCTGGGACTACCTTATTTGCCTATGTCTATCTTCTGCCTTTTCCTATTTTAAAGAATGGATTGGTGTAGGAATGTTTGGCATGTCTATGCTCGCGGGGCTGTTCCTCTGTTTTTGGTTGCTCTGCCGTTTTAAGAGACAGCAACATCTTAAAAATGTGGCCATGGTGCAGGCTATGTTGGCTGTAGAGCAGGGAGCATCTCCCCAAGTCTGGCTTAACATGCTCAATCGTTGAGACACTGTCTGAACTTGTAGCACTCCTGATGGGCACAGGTTCCCATTGCACCAGGATGCTGTTCAAGACAGACCTCTGCACCTCCCAGGGCTCAGGTTCCCATTGCACGGGACTCAAGGTGCAGAGGGTCTCTTACACTGTGTAAACTCCTTGATCGCTGACGCTGTTGGCTCAGCAGGCTGATCGGTAACCTCATGGTGTGTTATTTTTCTGATTGAGATGGCCTTTAATATATATAAAAGGGGGAGATGTCGGGAGCCGCTCCCCGCCATTACAAGATGGCGCCGGCTTCCTGCTTCCTGGTTCTTCTTGCCAGCATTTTCGCGCTTCTTGCCTGCGCCGCCCTGCAGTTTACGCATGCGCAGCTTTATGCTAATGAGGGTTTAGGCTGCACTCCAATTGCCAGCCATATGCTTATGAAGACTTGAACAGAGCACCAATTACAGACGGACAGGTCGCGCTGCTGGCTATTTAAGCAGAGCACAACCCGGGGTTTGGGTCCTTCACCATCTGCAAGAAAGAGCTGTTCAATAAACTTGCTGCTGAAGAAATCCTCGGTTGTCGCGTCGTCCTTATCGGCAAGGGCCGCGCGCGACATCATACTCTAACCAAGGACTATTCATGGAGATAACCTAGAACCCCTGCACAGATGTAGCCCATGGCAGGTCAGTGTCCAAGTGGGTTACCTAGTAAGGGGAAGAGGGACTGCCTCTGACATAATCTGATTGGCCTGCTCTTTGATCACCTCCCCCTGAGGGGGGGAGCAGCCCTACCAGGCCACAGAAGAGGACAATGCAGCCACTTTTGAAGAGAACTGATAGACTAAGATCAGAAAGGAGAGGAGAACCTCCCCTATCAGTGGACTTGGGGAGGGGCATGCATGCAGAAAGGGGAGGGAGGGTGGGATCGGGAGGGGAGGAGGGAGGGGCTTATGGGGGGATACAAAATGAATAAAGTGTAATTAATAAAAAAATAAAAAAGTTTAAAAAAAGAGCACAAAAAAAAAAAAAGAAAAACAAGGAAATCATGAAATTTGCAGGTAAATGGTAGGAACTGGAAAAGATCATCCTGAGTGAACTATCCCAAAAGCAGAAAGACACACACGGTATATACTCACTCATATAGATATATAATATAGGATAAACCTACTAAAATCTCTACATCTAAAGAAAATAATCAAGAGGGAAGACTCTGGCTAAAATGCTCAATCTCCATCCCGAAAGGCAAAGAGGATGGACATCAGAAGAAGAAGAAAACAGGAAGGAGCCTGCCACAGAGGCCCTCTGAAAGGCTCTGCCCTGCAGACTATCAAAGCAGATGCTAAGACTTATGGCCAACTGTTGGGCAGAGTGCATGGAATGTTATGAAAGAAGTGGGAAATAGTAAGATCTGGAGAGGACAGGAGCTCCACAAGGAGAGCAACAGAACCAAAAAATCTGAGCACAGGGGTCTTTCCAGAGACTCATACTCCAACCAAGTACCATGCATGGAGATAACCTGGAACCCCGGTACAGATGTAGCCCATGGCAGTTCAGTGTCCAAGTGGGTTCCATAGTATTGGGAACAGGGACTGCCTCTGACATGAACTGATTGGCCTGCTCTTTGATCACCTCTCCATGAGGGGGGAGCAGCCTTACCAGGCCCCAGAAGATGACAGTGCAGCCACTCCTGATGAGATCTGATAGACTAGGATCAGAAGGAAGGCGAGGAAGATCTCCCCTATTAGTGGACTTGTGGACTTGGGGAGGGGCATGCATGGAGAAGGGGGAGGGAAGGTAGGATTAGGAGGGGAGGAGGAAGGGGTTTATGGGGGGATACAAAGTGAACAAAGTGTAATTAATAAAAATAAAATAAAATAACAAATGTAGAAATTTTGGCTTCAATATGAATGAAACCAAGAGCAGGAAGACAGTGTAGGCAGAAGAACACAGTGAATATTTAGAGGTTTTCGGGGAAGATTCTCATAAGCTAATCAATATCCAGGAAAAAAAAAAAGGAAGTATGGTTCTCATAGCTGCTAACATTGCTTTAAGGTCTCATAGCTGACAGTGGCAGGGATGGATCATCAAGAGAGACCTGCTAACTCAGAACGACCATACTTTTTTGTAACCTGTAGAAAGAATCTCTAGTGTTTGTATGGAAGCATTACCTGCCAATAAAAACTGATGGCCTATTAGCTGAGGCCAGGAATGGCAGGTTGCAGTTCTGGAATTGAGAAAGAGGAACTCTAGGATACAGTTTCTCCCTGACTCTGAGGAAAATGGATGTGTGAAACTGGAGGAGAAATAACCAGCCATCAGGCACACTTAAGATAGATGAATGGGTAATTAATTTACAAGCTAGTCAGGGAACGAGTCA
Organism: Psammomys obesus; assembly: GCF_907164565.1. Classification (NCBI taxonomy): domain Eukaryota; kingdom Metazoa; phylum Chordata; class Mammalia; order Rodentia; family Muridae; genus Psammomys; species Psammomys obesus. The sequence goes on from NW_026585895.1 coordinate 31,563,230, forward strand.
AAGCTTAAGGCCTAGACATTTATTCATAAATATCAGGTGACACAGCCATTGCTTTGGGATCTGGCCTGCAGGAGGAAATACCCGCATTTACATTTACTTATGATATGAGGCCCTGCTTTGTTTTCTATAAAGAATGGGCGTGTATGAAATGTCAGCTGAATCATGGATCCATTTCAACAACCATCTCTTTTCAGGGAAGAGAGGATTATGTGGTTGGTGCATTGTGGTTGCCTTTGGGTTACTGTGCATCAAGACCTCATGTGGGGTCAAATAGCTGAATGAGTGAGCCATGAAAACTTTGGCAATAGTACAACATTTCTGGATGTGCAACAACCAAAATCCAGTTTAAAGAAACAAAATACAAACCAAAAAAAAATGTAGAATGAATTGAAGTGTTTCTGGAAGTCTTTACCCACAATGCATTGTGCAACGTCTTTAACTAAAGCCTTGTTCTAGATACCCAAGACTCAACACTCTACCTTCCCCTACCATAATGCCACATGACACCATTGCACATGCTCTGAGACACCTCAGCTCGGGTTCAGCACTATTAATTTGTAATGCCCTGCTTTTACTACACATACAGTGTTTCTGCTCTTCTTGAAACATAATGGTTTAAGTATGGAAAACAAAGACTTTTAACACTTTCCTACTCAGCATTCAAGCATCAAATTGCTAAATGTTTAGATGTGTTGAATTAGAATTTTTCATTTTTTTCTTTAATTTTTCTTTTGTATTTCGAGATTATAACATCATATCATCATTTCTTCCTTTTCCTACCTTCAAAGCCTCCCATAGACTCCTTCTTGCTCTCTTCCAATATAGGCTCTTTTTCTTTAACTGTTAATATATTCCCAATATAGAAGAATGACCTGCTCAGTGTATATGTGTACTGTTACTTGTATGTTTATGTTTTCATGGATGACCATTCATTAGTGGATAAGGGGTCCTGGGGATAAGGGGTCAGAAAGAGTGTAACATCCAGTGGAACGAAGAGTTTGGTGGAAGACTATGTCTCCTCGAAATGCCAGAAGCCGTACTCACGGAGTCTCACCAGTGTGAGTGCCTAAACATGCGATGAGCAAGGATGACACCAATGGATTTGCTAAGACACACTGGGGAAAGTTCAGGAGGCTTCAACCCTACACAGCAAACTAAGGATTGCTGAGAGCAGATGGAACAGTCTTTCCCAGGGAAGACCGAACCGCTTTTAAGATCCTTTAAAAAGGAGACCTTTCCATCAACTTAATAGAGTTCTAAAAAGAGAAGATTCAAAGCCAGCATTCACTTGCTAAGGAGAGTGGAGACCCTTGTCTTTCTGTGTCTGCTTACCTCACTCAGAACAGTTACTCCCAGATTCGTTCATTTTCCTCAGTTTACTTCCTGCATGTTTTAGTTGGTTTAACTTAAAAAAAAAGTTAAATGAATTTTGGCTTGGGATTAGGACAGAATTTCTCTGAATTTCTGAATCAACATTTCTGTCATTTCCTACTCCACATTTATGTGAAGTAATGTTTTCAGCATTCATAAATCTAAAAATCAAAATATTGATCACATCTGAAAAATGGCGAAGGTGACTACACGCTTCAGTATGATGTGCTTATGTACTTTATTCTTTAAGTAAAAGCAAGCATGCCCATCTCATTGGTATAGTGACATGTTTGAGAATTCTGGAATTTTTATTTAAAAACACACACAGAGAGAACTCTTAGAAGAATGTGCTTTTGTTTTAATCCCAGGTGTAGGGATTTGGGATGCTTCGGACTGTCTGCAGCAGCTGACTATGATTCGTCTTGTGCTATAGTAGAAGCATGGTTTTGCCAGCTGCAAATAATTTCTGCAATTGTGTGATGTTTGGAATTCTGGGAACATTTCAAAGTATATATAAATTCAAAGGCCCCGAGAGGGGAGGTGGAGTTGTTGGTCATTTAAGGAGGTTTATTGCCATTTTTTAGCAGCTGTGGTCAAAAAAGAAACAGAAAGAAATTAGATTCAGGGATCTCTGTCCTGTTCTTCCCTTTCACTCTCCCGCCCTTTGTCTCTCTCTTTTCTACCCTTGTTTCTCTCCTGTCTAGCGTTAGGGGTGAAACCTGGAGGATAAAGGGTGGAAAAAAGAAGAACCCACAAAGTAGCAGAGACCATCTATACATGAGTATGCAGTCTTTTCCATCTTTAATACAGGGTAAAATCTATGTATTTCAAATTATTTCTTTAATATAAATTTATGGTTTGTTATAAGTAAATGATTGCTTTGTACCTATGTCATATTTTGTGTATTTCGTCTTATATACACCTCTATCTGGAGCTGAATAAAACTTTTTCAGGCAGAAGGGGATAGCAAGTGGGGAGCATTTAGGAAGCCCCGACTTCCAGAACTAAAGGCTTCATTTGTAAAAAGTAGTTTATAGATTCATATGATGTCATCTCACAAGTAATCTGCTTTGTTGATTATGAAAACTAAGTGACTAAACATACTTGAACGTTTATATACAGAAAATAAGCTTAAGGGTTTTTCTGCCTTTCTTTCCTATCTGTCCATGAAGTTCTAGACATACTATTTTTTTCTGGTTGTGCATCATGGGAACTGCAGGCTCTCATCCTGTTCCTGACTGAGGTCAGCTTCTGCAGAGAATAGGGACATCTCAACTGTAAAAGGTTTCGTTGAGTCTGTTTCATCATTATTTATGACTTCGTTCTTGTTCTATATTTGCCTGTGTCTAGAATAAGAAACATGACACACACTTGTCCTGTGTGAACTTCGATGATTTGTTGTTTTAATTAGGGAAATTTTAAGGTATTGATGCATAGTAGCACAGATGATTCCAAACAAAACATAATTATCCAGGAGGAAAAGCCACAAATCTGACGTGAGCCTGCCTGCCTTGGAAAGCCATGATTACATCCCGTGTCCTCTAGGAAGATGTTCGCTTTCCACTCAAATGGTCAAGAAGCTTGAGCATCCTTTGTTTCCCGGAGGAAGTATATATCTGAAATCTGGCATAACCCACTCAATGTCAGTACATTACACACAAGGGGAGAACAATGACAAAAAAGAAAATACATGGAAATAGACATATGAATTTGGGGAGCTTACTTGCCTTGAGGGGAAAGATCGTGGAATAACTGCTGGCACCCTTGAAAATATCACTCCCATGCCTCATTATGCCACCTAGATTTCCAACCTGTCACATCCGATGAGGTTTTTGCAAACCAGTGATGCTAGGCCTGTCAGCCTGATCGTCTAATTTGGAATGACTCTCACGGCACCATTTGTAAAGCTTCCTGCAAAGCAATGAACGGAGCCTTGGCAGGTGTTCTTTCCAACTCCATTTACTAAGGATATTTTAAGATTTTGGTGAGAAAGGTGCTGTGCTCCTGACGCGCAGGGCATCGAGGCATTCTTGATGCTATTCGTGATTTAAAAACAACCGTAGCAACGCCCAAAACCCCAACGTCTGAGCACAAGAATTTGTGTCAGATTCCATAAGTAGGAAAATCATGTCATTTACAGTGCATTCAAGTCCCATTATCCTACTTGTGATTTGTTGTAATTGGCTAAATACAATGTTAATTGTGTTGCTTTTCAGTAAGACTCTGATTACAGAGATCAGGCTGGTTTTGTTCGTTGTTTTTTTGTTTTGAGGGCTGGCTGAGTTGGCCTTCTTATGTTAAAGTTCAGGGATCAGATAGCAACTACCTAGTGCTCATTTGTACTCCTGGGTGTTTTCCAAGGCATCCTTGGAACTCTGTGTCTTTCCAGAGAGAGGAGTTAATTTTTTTTCCCGGTATCTGCTCACTGGAATAGAAGTGCATTGTGCTTGAGTCCTTGAAACTCCTCCCTAGAATTTGTTTCAACTTTGGTTTGTGGGCAAAATCAGTGATAGTCGAAGCTGAAAGATACAGGAATTGAAGCCTCCTATTGGGTAGAAGACTAAAGCATGGTGATTCTGTTCGACATAATCGGGTAGCTGTCATGATCTTAAACTATGGAAATCTTTGAGGCCCCGAGAGGACAGAGAGTAGTTTCCACTTAGAGGAAGAGGAAGAGTCACTGCCCTTACTTCTGCCTCCCTTAAAAATGCCTGTGTTCTTTCAGAGATCCCTGCCACTCATCACCAGGAAACTTTAGGGACAACACAGCTGAACTTTTTGTGTTTAGTGGATTCACAGCAGCCTAATCCACCAGCTCTCGGACAGGTGTAATGTTTGTTGTGAATATACCTTTCATTTTGCATCTTTGGAGAGAGCCCATTGAGGACAGAGGAAGTGCATAAATGACACAAGAGCCTCTGCTTAGCCCTCTGGTCATACTTCCGACTTATTTTGGGCATGATCTTTTCCTCTTCCTCTTCCTGTAGCTCTCAATGTGTGTCCTTGTATTCATACTCCACACAAATATTCCGGTGTCTGTGATGTCCCCCTCCCATTCATTTCTTTCCCTAGACAGACAAGAATAATTATTTCTGTTCTTATTTTCCTCTTCATATGAGCATCATTAGGTTACACTATTACATTCCAAGAGCTATGCATTTGATTTAGGTGATTTTGCTAGGAATAGCAGTAACCCTGCTTGATTGAAGAGAAACCTCTTATTTGCTCTCTTGCTCTCTTGCTCTCTCTCTCTCTCTGGCTTTCTCCCTCTAGTTGAGTACAAAGAATCTGCAATCTGCTTCCAGTCATCACTGCTGACACATCAAAGAAATATGACTTTAATTTTTTCTAAGAAAAAAAAAATGAATCATGTAGTGTTCCCCAGACAGACAGTACCCTCCTCTGTTAGATGGCTGTGCAATCTAAAATCCTGGGTCCCATTTTCTGTGCCAGCGATGGTCAAACGATCAGGCCTGTGCAGTGCAGAGCACCACCACACCAGGACATGACCTCATCTGCTCTGAGAAACTGAGTGGGGTTGAGCTGGGTCAGTGTTTGCAGGAACATGTTTCCGGCGAAAGCTGAGAAAATCTCAGGAAGGGACAACAGTTTCTCATTCTGCACAACAGCCCTCTTTGATGAGAACACTTCAGTTGAAAATTCAAAACCAATGATAAGCTTATTATTATCACAGGAAAACCACTTAGTAGAAAACAACTTCATCTTTTTATGAATAAGCAACAAGACACATCAACTAAATTGCAAAAGAGAAAAAGTTCATTCATAGTTCATTTTTGTGTCAGGAAGTGAAAATAAATGAATCCTTTTTTTCCTCCCCAAATGAATAATTACTAAGGGTGGTGGGTTACAAGCAGAACATTTCAGCTTGTTTCCCATTGCTGTAGTCAGTTTTTCTAATGCAGCGTCTGTCATTTTAAGACCTTCAATATCCTTGTGAATCATACCTATTTCCAAAGGCTGCCAGAGAAATGCAGAGCACTTGCTAACCAAGATTCACAAGCCATCGAGCCAGCACTCAGGACCCAGAATATCTCACCAAACAAAGCAGCCCATTCTCCAGTCACTTAAATGAGCCAGGGCCTTTTGTCACATTGTGATGAGGCAGAGGAGGGTGTTAGGAGGCAGCAGAAGATGAATAATGAGAAGCAGCACTTAGGCCTGGATTTAGTAATTATGTTCTGCCCACTAAAGGTCCCTGTGAGCAGCCCTGGGACTCACTCTTTCAGTATCTCATGACTCATTACTTCAGTACATTTCTGCTTATTATCCAGCCCACTGTGAGGGAGCTGTAGCCCAAAGCTGAGGGAACAATTTCCCTTGAGTATGTGTGCAGGTGGATGAGCCAGTTGCAGGAGTCTGAGACTGTTTCTGTGACAGCAAGATTCCTGCAGGTTTGTTTCAGCTGCCACAGAAATGACTCTGCTGAATATGGATTATACTTTGTTTTAGTATTGTCCTTGCAGGCATCTCCATCAACATGTATGCATGCACGCGCACACACACACACACACACACACACACACACACACACACACATGCAGTCCACACTCTACCCAGCTCTGCTCTTAAATAAGGTCAGGTAGCTACATTTTCTGGAATCAACACCAGGCAAAGAACCCTTCTGGACTGTTTGTTTGGGGGATAGCAGAGAACAGAAGAAACAGAGAATGTGTGTTATAAACCTGAAGAAATATAGCTTAAAAAGAAAAAAAGAAAGTAAAAAGAAAAGCGTGTTAATAGAAGCTACTGAAATGAGCAATGAATCATACCTACAAATATATAAATTGAGTAAGTAACTTCAACTACATTGGACATGCTCATGAAGAGAGGAAATGAAAGTAGCAACTTGGAAAAAAACTGAAGGTATAATGTTAGGTCTCCGGCAGATCTTGGAAGATATGCACAAAAAACAAATATACTTCTAGTCTTGCAGGAGGTACATGGATTTATTGTATTTAAGGTAAATTGATGTCCCAGGCATGCATGTCCAAAACTGACATTCTTCAAATTTATGCAATGTCCAGTTATGTTTCTACACTTTTAGAATGGGTTCTGGTTTCAGAAATCACTACTCTATACCCTGTCTTAGAAGCTAACAAAGAATACCAGGATCCGAATTGCCGCAAAATGCCTCTGGAGTACCGATACCTGTGGGGTGTGGCTGCCATTTTCATTTTCCCCTACTGCACTTGAGTCAGAACTTTTGTGTTTGTTTCTGTGTCATGTTGTATTTTGTCCTGCTTTAGGAGTCTTCTGTGGGTCCCAGGCAGAGAAGCAGGTAGGATGGACCCACCTAGGCACATGAGGTTGAGCCTTGTGCTTTCCACAATTGCTAGTAGAGCCAAGGAAATGCCCTTATCAAAGCTCCTAAATACAGGTTTCTCCCTGGTTCTTCAATTGATCTTTTCCTTCTGAAGCTTTTCAAGAGTCGGGTTAACATTTATAAAATTATTATTTCAAAAATATTAATCCTTAAATAAGCCTGTATCAAATAGGCTGTATAATATCAGTATAAAGATGTATATTGAATATATCTTCTGTGTTCACTGGCTTATTAAAGAAACTTTTGTAGAGGGAATTTTGGTTTCTTTAAAAACCCAGCTATGTTATGTGAATATGTTTTTGTTTTAATCCCAGGAGTGGGATATGAGTCTGGTTTAGATCATCCACAGCAGCTATAATTTGTCTCATGCTCTAGCAGCGGCATGATTTTGCAAGCTGAGGCTAGTTTACATTTTGAATTTTGGGGATTTTTATAAATGCCAAAGCCCTGAAGGGGACAGAGATGCTCCAAAGCCATTGCTGCTACTCCCCCTGCTTCTTTCCTGCTGCTGCTGTTCCTTGCTGCTGCTGGATCTTGATGCTGCTTTTGCTCATTGCTTATCACTTTTTCTGTTTGCTGGAGTGCTGGCTGCAACTTGCCCCGAGGAACTCATCACCCCTAATCATCAGGAAGTACTCTAAAAAGATCTCCCCTCCCTTCTCCTCTATCATTCTTTCTCTTGTACCTAGTGATGGGGGTGGGGGTTGGAAGGGATTGGGGTGGAGAAGGGCGGTAGGTAAAAAGAACCCAAAGAAGTAACCAAAAAGTACAGTTACAAAATTTGATAAATAAATGAAGAATACTTAATGTTTTATTTTGAAGGCAGGATAATAAGATGTTGTACTTCAAAGAACTCCCACCCTACAAATATTGCCAAGGGCTGCCTATTATTTTGGTGTATCAGTTAGTCAAGAATTGTTTTGCTAATCACAGTTTAACTAAAAAAAAAATAGTGAATTCTAGTTTGTTACAGATATGACAGTACATGGTCAATGGCTGCCAGAGTTTGGATCTGGAAGCCCCAGGAGGCTCTGTTATTAAGACTTTGGTTCGAGAACCATGGCACCAATAGAGACGATGGGTCCCTTAACGGATATGGAGTGATGGGAGGGTTTCCAGTCATTGAGGTCATGCTCTTGAAAGCACTGTCTTTCATGTGAATCTGGTCCTGAGGTAAGAGCCTTTGCTCAAGTACAGATTTCCTGTTTTTTTCTTAACACAGGTTCTGAACTCTGCAGAGCCAGCACATCCCAGACTGCAACTGCCTGAACTGTGAACCAAAATAAGCTTCTCCTCATCAGTTGCTTATCATGAATGTTTGTTACAATGATAGACAGCTCCCCGACGCAGCCATTTCTCAGGTTGAATGTGTACAGACATCTTGATAGCAATGTGATGACTAATTAGCTTAAATAGGAAATGGAGAAAGGGGTTACAAAAGACATTTATTATCAGTTTTGTTTGTTTGTTTTAAATGAATAATCTAGTATGTATCCTCATTTCATGCATTTCCATGGTCAAGAATTAGTAGCATACTGTTAAGTATGATCAACTGCAGTCTTGTGAATGAAGTTGAAATTATTTGAAGAGATTGAAGTAACATGGCCTAAAATCTTTTGGGGATGCAGGTAGGCTTCAATGCCAGCTGGCTATGTGTGGAAAATAACATCACTGGTAATTCCAAGTTCATGAAGTCACAGATGAGTGCTACTCTCAACCTTGGCCAGAGAAGGTCCCCTCTGCAGTGCTCAGTAGTTAATGCAGAGGCTAATGACTGGTCCAATGCTAAGAACAAGTGACTATCCAGTGCTTATCCCTAACTGGGACATCTATAGCAACACTCCTGAGGCCTTAGAAGCAGTTTATTCTGAGGAACAGGAGCAGAATACAAAGGGCTGTGCTTCAAAGAACAACTTCCCATGACACAAATAGAAGAAAACCAGAATGGAACATCAATACAGAGCAGGCAGAAAGACTGTCAAGAGCTGGAGGGTAAAAGGAGCACCAGGAAATGCTGCTGTCTTCTAGTTGGGACATGGCTCTTATACTCACGGACTCTTGGCAGATATGGTCACCTGCCCAAGTCAACCTTCCAAGAGCGTGTCAACAAGATCAGTCAACATTCCAATAGGCAGAACTAATTGAGCTCAGTAGGTAAAGAAAAGGGGGTGCGTGAGGCAAAGAAAGGGTAAGAGGACAATATCCAGGGGTACCTAAGCAGAGTAGGTACAGAGTTGGGATTAGAATATAATCAAGATACATTGTTTACATGTATGAAACTGCCAAAGAATAAATAAGATCTCTATTTTTTGGAAAAGAATAGAAAAAAAAAACCCGAATAAACAGTATATATGCTGTGTTTGTATGTCATAATTAACAATCTCAAGCCACTGTTTTAGGCCAGTCAACACCTAACACATTTTTCTTTCTCATTATGAAGCATTTAATGCTATGTGGTAAATATATGGGGAGTGAATTTTATATGAAACTTCAATGTCAAAATATTTATGAAGAGGGAAAGTTTGACTTAAATATGAAGATATTTGCATTGTAGAAACAGCTCGTGGAAAATGTAAAAATATAGCATCAAAGCCTTCTTAAACATCTATGATGAATTGCTGAGATAAGTAAGAAACAACAGGATAGAGAAAATAGGGTTCAACAGAACTTCATCCGCAAATACAAGAAATTCATCAATGCACAGAACATTAGTCCATCTTTCTGTTGGTCAAGTAAATATAAATGAAATTGGCAATGAGCTACCACTTTCGCTTATCAAATTGGCATAGAGTCCATGTATTTGTGTATTGAGCAAAACACTGCCAAGTTTATAGTAATAGAAATTCTTGCTAATAAAAATATCTTAGAAGTCTGTTTGTAAAAAGTGCAGGCATTAAAGATAGATGTGCCTGGAAGTAAAACTTCTAATAATGAAAACTTAACAATTTTTAAATCAATTCATTATCAAATGAATTGTGTTTGGTCCACGTAGCAAAAAGATGAGCACATCATTAGAAAAAAATAAGGATTTTCAGATCCTGATGAGGAAACATGGTTCCGCGCCTTAGCTGGGGTTTCTATTGCTATAATGAAACACCATGACCAAAAAGCAAGTTGGAGAGAATGGGTTTATTTGCCTTACACTTCCATATTGCTGTCCCTTACAGCTAGACCTCATGGAGGCATTTCCCCAACTGAGGCTCCTTTCTCTCCGACGACTCTAGCTTGTGTCAAGTTGACACAAAACCAGCCAAGACACTGATTCATTACTAAGTGTAAACACAGGTCACAAATGCATCTTCATATATTCACATATATGCATTCTTAGGTGAGCATGCACATGTGTGTGCGGGTCTGACTGTCCTCTGGCCTCCTTTTGGCCTCAGGGATATCCTTACCCCTCTTAGAGTACCCAAGTGAAGTAGAAGACTGGCTCTAATGGACATGCCCCCATCGCCATCCTGCACTTCTCTGTCACTGTGCTCTTCTGAAAACCTCTTCCTGGACACAGCCTGAACCTTCATTCTGGACTCCTTGATCCTTTTTGTCAATACGTTTCACCAGCCCATTCTCAACATAGTTTGCTCAGTGGCCTTCACTGCATTTTGGTGACATATATATCAACACTTCTCTCCCCAATGGCTTCCTGTTGCACAAATGAACTTTCAATTGTTAGCTGAGCTTACAAGGACCCTTACTACCTCAGCCTCCCCAGCTTCCCAAGCTTCTGCAGAGGCTCATCGTCCTTGCCTCACTAGGCTCTAGTTTCTTTGTCCTCTGTCACTTATTACATGGGACATAGTTTGTTATTTATGAGGTTTTTACTCATGCCTTCCAGCTTTTCTAGAACAGTTCAGAAGACCCAGCTATTCTTCCAGATTCTACAGGACCTCAGAGAAGTCCTTCCCCGGCCTTCTTTAATAAGTAAATTAAACTCTGACCAGGTTCTCGGTTGTGATGGTCTTTTTATTCTGTGGACTTTGCACAGTTGGAGGTGTTAGATGGTTCTGTGCACAGTGTTTGCCTCTCTGCCCAAGCAACAGTCATGACAGGGCTGTTATAACAGTCATACCTTTAAAACAAAACCAACCAACAAACAAAAATTATAATATCATTTCTTAGCACAGTGCCTAGCAGACTAGTTTTTTTAAATGAATGAAGAAATAGTCCTAACCTCCCATTGTTGATTTGTGGTTTTGAAAAAGCTCCCGTAGCACAATTAGGTATCTCATAATGTATTACGAAGAAAACTAGAACACAAGATCAGGCAGCCATGTGAAAGCCTTTAAGTTCACGATCTGAACTTGTATTATGAATAAGTGGAAATATCTCTGGATGCCACTTCCAAAAATAGTCTCTTTCTGGCCCATTTGCTTTCCATCCATAGGAGAAAGAGTGTTTCAACCCTGCTGAGCATTTGTGCTGTTAGAATCCCAGTTACCAGGGGAACCCAGCATTACTCTCTGTTAGATGATCCTGTCTTGACTCATATTTTATATCTGGGAAATTAGCATGCATACCCTTTTACCTTTATAAATAGGACCCCAGATGATCTGTTCTTACACCCTCCAAGTTTAGAAGTTTCCTTTTGATGAAGGAGGTGGTGAGGTGGAGGAATGTAGAAGAGCCCTCACCAAAAATAATTCTTTGAGAGGAAAAGAAACAGAAATCTAATCCTGAGCTCTGAGTCAAGTGCTCTTTAAATTTCACAAAGGGCTTTATTAATGTGCATGCTGACTTCCCAAGCTCTAAGGCTACATTCATTGTGACCTCATTTTCCATTTCCACTAGCAACATCTGCATGTGCACTAGATATCAGTTCCAAGTGTTTTCTACTAGGTATTAATTAAATTGCTTTGATCATGTACAATAGAAACCAGGTGATTACAAAGAGACAAAGAAATGCTTTAGATTCTAAGATATCAAAGATGACTTGAACAGGAAATCATGACAGAGGATGAAGAAAGCACTTTCCCAATTCCATAGACCTTTCCTCAAAAGTTCTGGAATGGGTGTGTTATTTTCCGCAGATCATGATTCTCAAGGTGGCTCTGATTGTATCATCTTCTACTTAGGATCCCATGTCAGTGTCTCCTTTGAGTACTACCAACAAGAGCCAGCCAGCTCTAGGAATGTAGTATGCAAAGAAGTGTTTGGAAAACACCTAGTGGCAGCTCACTCATCCACACAGCCTGTGGGTTCTATTCAAAGCCTTCAGTTGTTGAAAGAGAAAACTAAGTTATCGGGGGAGACTCATCAAACCTTGAAATATCTGTATCCCTTATTTAAATACATTTATTTTAGAATAGAATCCTATAATGACATATTTTTAACATTGTCCACATACTACGGTAGCTATAGAAAATTGAGGCACACACATGAACCCATATAGTTGAGGGTGGATTGTTTCCCTTAGACAAATACAGCTTAATTTTTTTTTTTTGTTTACCAACTAGACAGAAAAAAAAAAAAGACCGTTTTCTAGTGCACACACTAACTCCACAGCTTTGGCTACTTTTCTCCATGCTCATACATTCAGATTCTTCTTATTACCACTGAAGACAATGTCTTGATCTGAGGCTCAGGGTGACTCCAAATTTATGACCATCTCATCTCAGGATCCTGAATACAGGGACATAGGCACATCCACTGTGGCTGACTTTACCTCCAGTTACATTTCCCCCTTTTCTTTGTCTCATATCCCATTACCTTTGTCACTGTACACTGTGGCTCTTACTTTGTCTCCCCATTCTCAGAGATTGACACTGCCCATTCATTCTTGCCTACAGTCAGTTTCCTCCTGTTTCCCATTGTGCGTGTGTTGTGTGGTGACTGCCAAAATCAGGACTTCTCCTTTAAGTATAATTTAAAGAATCATTAGTCCAGCTTGTTTTTAGTCAAGTCTAGTCTCCTCTTGCTAACATCAAGTCCTTGGACAGTCTGCCATCACTTCCTTGGTGTACACACTCAGATCTAGCAGTCTGTCCTCCTTATTGTCCTCTGATTATACGCTCCCACCTGCTCCTGCTCCTGGATTATGTTTGTTTGTTTTTTGTTTGTTTGTTTTTCTACTGCTCTAGGAGGTCATATTTATCCCTCCTATTTACCAAATAAATATTGGCTTATTACTTTATCAGCTTATTAATCTAAACTCACCTCAAGAGTTAGCTTTTTTATGAAATCCACCCATGCCTAAAATATGTATTTACTTTTTGCATTACCCTGTTCTTTAATGGGTACATGAAATTTGAAAATGTAATATAGCAGAATATAAAGGGTATAATATTCATTCAGTAGTTTAGATGGATATATATATAGTTAACCAATTAATACATACTATTAATGTCATGGCTGATGTTACTTAGCACAATGGAGATAGAAAGAATAAGACAGATAAAGACATCTACTCTCATGGTGGTTAGTTATGGTGGAGAAGACAGAGTGCATCCTGGGAAAGGCGAGAGGTGTCAGAAAACAAAGTGAGAGAGACACCAGACTCCAGCAGAATTTGAAAACCAAGAGCTAAGGAAAGTAGCCTGATAATTTCCTAAGTTCCTCCTGAGGCTTCTTCTCTCTCTCCTGTGCTACACATTTGATTTTCAGTGCAGTGGGTGATCTTAAACTTGTAAGGCAGAAGGTTTGCAGAGGACAAAAGGAAAGCAGAGACAATGGACAGGACCTGGGGAGGAAGTGATGGTGTATTGGGCCAGGGGAATAGCAAAGGAGCTGGAGCAACTATTTCCTGCCCTTACACATGACTTTTCCCACTGTGTTAAAAGCCTCCATACACGGATGCATTGTTTTTACCCTTGAGCAATTCCACATGTAAAAGCACACAACAGATATTCCACACACATCTGCCAACACTGCTAGACTGAATGTTACCTCTGATTAATTTTTAGCCAGTGGTATATGTAATGCCTACTCTGACCATTCTTTTCTTGTCAAATATTTCTCCATCATCATGATGGAAACTTGCACAATTAATTTTTTTATTATTTTCTGGCAAGGCTATTCAGTGAAGACAAAACAGAGCTACTAAATTGAACCTTGCTAACATTTTTCAATTTTTAGATGTGTCCTCAATGTGTCACCGTATTTTAAGGATTTCCATAAGAAAACCTCAAGGCAATGTAAGAATGTTGAGCATTTTCTTTTTAGCCCACTATGAGTGCTTACATATATCTGGATACCATGGTAATGTTTCAAATGATTATTTATTCCCCAATGTATAGTTTTTGTGTGGGATGTGCCTATGATTAAAAACCTGCTAAATCTCAAGACTGCGCTCGGGTATGTAATTCATTTTTCTTTTTATAACTTTAACTTGACTGCTTGAGAACCAAGTTTTCACAAGTAACTTTTGAAAAAAAAAAAAAAGAATGAAATAGTTATGAGAGTAGCCCACAGAGATGAGCTGAGCCAAGCAAGCGGTGGTGTGTTCTTCTTGGGTTAACTGGATGGTGGGTGGGAAGCTAAGGTTGTTCAGTTACCAGTGTAGACCTCTTTAAACATTCACCAAGACAGAGAAAGGGTCATAATTAATTATGAAGATGAATGCATTTTGGAAACATTTTAAATGGCTACATATTTGGCTTTTATTTAATAAATCACAATGGGTTTAGTTTATCATTGATTCAGAGCAATTCAAAGCTCTGTAGCTGTTTTTCTTTTTAAGGATATGTTTTGGACTATATGACTAAAAGTCAGAGGTTATTTTCTCAACATCAAAGTCTACTACGACCAGCATCAATTTTCAGAAGAAACTGATACAGAAGAATCCGATGCTATGCAGAGCTTTTTTGGTGCTAGAAAATACGAAGTTCAATTTATGCAAGGTGGATTTCTATGACAAGGGAGGAAAGGACAGCCCAGAACTGACCATGTGCTCTGTGGCTCTGACCCTGTACCTAGCTGACATCTTCTGCGGCAATGGTAAGATCCAGAGTCAGGCCTCCCAAGGCTGAGGTGACTTCTCTTTGGTTGCATCCTGCTGGCTCGTCTTAGTTTTACTTACTCTTGTTGCTACTCCATTAACTGAGCTGTAGAAAATCAAACAGTTTTGATGAATTAACTGAATCCCAGGAACTGTTCTAAACAGTTAATAACACCCACAGTTGTATTAGGTCTATTCCATTATGGTAAGTGGAGCCCAGGGAAGCTTGCTAACACATCAGTACACAGAGATACTGAAGGATAAAGCTACTGGTTCCTTCAATGTGAAGAAGAAACACTCATTGCTTTATTTGTAGCTACACTGTACTGAACATAAACTCAAACAAGGTTTAAAACTCAAATTGGGTTTTTAAAAATGAGTGGTACAAAAAAAATAAGTGACACATAAAATTCAGATGATCATTTCTTGTTTTAGAATAATAATTACTAAAGTTTCAGCATTAGGTACAGTTTGTTAATTTGGAGAAGTGTGTGTGTAGCTGTGTGTGTGTGTGTGTGTGTGTGTGTGTGTGTGTGTGTTTGAATATGTGTAAAGACTAGAAGCAGATGCTGAGTATCTTTCTCAATTACCCTCTACCTTATATTTTGAGACTGGGAGTCTCACAGAAGCTAGAGCTCACTGATTTGCCAGGGCTGTCTGGTCAGCCAACAAGTCTATGTATCTCCCATTCCTCAGGAATGCTTGTCACGCCTAGCTTCTATGCAGATGCCAAGTCTCTGAACTCAGATCATCGTATCTCAGGGTGTGCACTTCACTCATTGAGCCTTCTCCTGACCTAGGAACATAGTATCTCATACGAAAGACTTCGCAGTTGTCTTGACATTGTTTGCACTTCCAGTGTCATCAATACAGGCCTTGGACACCTGACAGGAGCTTTATAAGTGAATCAATGAAGAATTTGTTGTGTGGGATGAAATATTGATTCACAAATAAAGTTTGTGTTCCAGAAACGCTGAATGTTTTTTATTAAGGTCATCAGGTGACCTGGAATGTTTCCCAATGTTCCCCCAAACAGTTCCTAGTCTCAGTAATAGTTCACATAAGAAAAAGCATGATGAGCC
Source organism: Psammomys obesus (assembly GCF_907164565.1). Taxonomy (NCBI): domain Eukaryota; kingdom Metazoa; phylum Chordata; class Mammalia; order Rodentia; family Muridae; genus Psammomys; species Psammomys obesus. The sequence goes on from NW_026585895.1 coordinate 31,578,963, forward strand.
CCTGTAAATTGTCAGCTGATAGATGACCTTACTGTCTGTACAAGTGTTGTAAGGCACTGAATTGCAGTTTTTAAATTGGAAATACCGGAAACACTTAAAATAAGATGACATTTTAAAAAGTCAAACTTGGGTTTCCCACTCTGTTTTCTGGCAACCAATCGGTTTCCTACCTTTGTGGTCAGACAGATGTAATGATTGAAGATCAATTCAATCTACATATTTAGAAATAATTGTCAGGGCAAATATAACTAAAACTTGGTTTAACTTTCACATATCTCAACCTTGTATGTTCCAAGTGACATTTCAATCAAGAAATGCTCAATCTATATGTGCTTGCTAATCAGCAAATTATCAGTTTGATCCCAGCCCAACCTATTAACTTGCTCAGATTACTGTATTTACTGGTTTCATTGAATAGTATCAGATCCCAGGCAGCTGCATTAACTGTAAAGTTATTAACTTTCAAATAATAGGTTTTCTTACAAACCCCTAAATGCTTAAAGTAACTACAGTGGTTCGTTTCTAATCTCAGTTATAGAAGATCATTTTCAGAGAACCAAGTTTAATAAATGTTCAAAGAGAAATATTCAGTGTTACGTGATTCTTTTATTGGTATTTTCTTCGATAATGTAAACTGGGTTTGGTTCATGTATCCAGGCAACCTGAAAAATCACTATTGTTCACATAGCTTGGCCAGGCTTCTAGTTCACCTCCAGTTACATTTTGGGTAATACTGCTCTAAATCAAACAATAATGTGTAATTCTCTCATAGGTAGCTTAAGTTGTCAACTGGACACACCTAGGAAGAGGAATCCGCAATAGGGAAATTACTTCTATCAGATTGCCCTGTGGACATGTTTCTGGGGACATTTCTTAATTCATAATTAATGTAGGAAGGTCCAGCTCACCCTTGTGCATGCGGTACTGGGTTGTAGAAGAAAGCAGGCTGAGGGCTTAGCCATGGGGAAAAAGCCAGTGAGCAGTGTTCCTGCGTGGCCTCTGTTTCAGTTACCGCACCAGGTTCTTGCATTGAGCTCTTGCCCTGACTTCTCTTGATGAAGGAATCTAACTTGCAAATGAAACACATCCTTCTATCTCCAAGGTGCTTTTGGACATGGTACTTATCACAGTCACAGAAAGCAATCTAGGGCAACCTCACCATCTGTTCCATACATCTTTGCATTTCCTTTGCTCTAACAACTCTGCAGATTATAGCTGCCATGACAGAGCTGATGCCCAAAAACTCTTGCTTATAAAAACCCAGAGAGTATGTGTAAATCTTCCCAGAGAAGCAGCATGAGACAAAGTTGCTAAAATAACTACTGTAAAAGTTAATGATTAGTTGAAAACACATCCTTGTCTTGCTTTCTCTGGTCTGGGCGTCAGTGAAGGCATTGTGCCAGTCTGTATATCGTAACATGTATGTATGTTTGCAGATATGTTTTGGTATTGGATAACCAACTGATGTGCTCTTCTCTGAGGGAGACTAGTTCCCCCATTGTCAGCATTCCTTAGTTGCCTACAGTTGCCTGTAGGGTTGACTCCCTTTGGATTTCCCACCTCTCCGCTTTGGCATGTCTATTGTTCCTGTTCAGATCATGTTTACAAAGTCAGTCAGTCATGTTGGTGAGTCATGTTGGTGTAGCTTCTGATAGTCCTAGGAGAAGCTTCTCACAGCAAATGTCCCTTCACTGAGTAATTAGCTAGGTTTCCAGTGCCAGGCATGGTTTACCTATTATTGAGCAAGTCTTAAGCCCAATTAGAGAGCTGTTGGTTACTTCCAAGGTTTGCATGCCAGTGCTGTTCCTTTACGGCCATTGTCCCACGTTGGCCGTTGTTGTGGCTCATAAGCATTATAACTGGGTAAAACAGTTGGTTGCTTCCTTCCTTTGGAAGCATGCATGGTGCCCTGTGGTACCATGAATACTGGTTCTCATGGAGGATACATTCAGGGTAGCTCCAGTTCAGGGTCCTCTGGGCCCCGTGTATAAAGCACATGGTGTCTTCAGCTAAAGGGGCTTAACTTCCACCTCTGGGGAGCAAGTAAGGGAAACAGCAGTGAACTGTAGTGTTGGGAGAGACTCTTAGACAACCCTGAGCAAGAACTCAAAAGAGAACTTCTCATGGCTGATGTTTGGGTTTTTGTTATATGGCCTTTGGCTCTTGGAGGGAGCTTTGTCAGCCCAGGTGACAAATATCATTTAAAATATATATGTATATTTGTATACATATTTGCATGTATTATAAGATTTTTTAGATAGATGGTTGATAGTATGATTTACTATGACAGATGCTTGGCTTTCTTCTGTATATATTTCCCTCCCCCTACCTAACTAGAAGCCCCTCACATTGTCCTGTCTAGATCGCTTGTATCCTGCTCTTCCCTTCTCTATTGCTCTCCTACCCCTTAACCACACTTGACACATCTGTCTTCTCTGCTTTCCAATAGTGCTTTATTTCTTTCTTTATTTGTTCTTGCTTTCTTTCCCAAAACCAGATTTAACTATCTGTTTAACTTTGTTTGTTTATTTAGCTTAGGGGAAAGATAAGCTAAGTAGATGCCAGGAAGAAAAAAAAAAACTGCCTTAAGTTCAATGTAAATGAGTATTGTAAGCATTGACAAGTGTTTCCAGTATGATCTGCTATCACAATATTCTCTCAGATACCCTAGGTAAGAAGGTGGGGGTATGGAGGTTCCAGGAGGATTGTAGTAAGTAGCCGCCCTTTGTGCAGTGCAGGATTTCAGGACTCCCAGAGATGTCTGCTGGCCAGTTCACAGTTTCTGGGTGTGCTCCATTAGCTCTGCCTTAAGGAATGCCACTTGCTCTCTGTGTCCTATGAGGCCGAACAATAGGGCACTCTCCTCCAAGAGCTGCCGATTCCTCCAAAGTTCACTCAAAGCCCACATTTTTTCCTCTCTGAATAATGCATGAGCTCGATTCACCCATGTGCTGCTAATCTTGCATGGAGGAAACTTCCAGCAGTTGCTGCCTTCTTGCGTGATGTCACTGAGAAAGCCTCACGAGTTCAAACAGGAAGGCCATGTGATCAGCTGTTGGCAGAGAACTGTGACGAAAGGGTGGCTATGGGAGAAGCCCAGAGGGGTGTATGAGGTTGGGCAGGCAGCACCCAGTTTGAAAGTCTTCTTTCCTCAGGGGCTCCTGAGAGAGAGAAAGGTAAACCTGGCTCAGTGGGTGCCGTAGAGAGTAAGAATTTTGTTAAGGAAGCCCCTCCTACATTGATCTCTTTTATAATTTAGGGTCCAGAGACCAGCCCTTACACCCTGTTGTTACAAGATGATATCGATATCATCGATATCATTATCATCATCATCATCATCTGTATGTTACTCCTGAGACCACAGTAAGAAACACATTGTCTCGCATTTCTGGAGGTCGACTCCAAAATAAAAGATGTGGCGGAATCACGCTCCTCCAGAAGCTTCTCAGCACAACACCCTTCTTTGTATGTTTGAGCTGTTGGTGGCTCAACTCTGCTTTTGTCTTCATGGGGCTTCCTCTCCTGTATGCCTTTATATGTCTTTTTAAAAATGTCATCGGTCCTTGGATTCACGGCCTACTCAAATCCTGCATGACCTCATCTTAACTAATCATACTTATTTCTAAATAAGATCATATTCTGAGACTTTGGGATGGCTTAAATTTAGAGAAGTGTTATTCAATCCAGGACGACCTAAGAGTAGAAAACTACCTGTACTTTACAGATGTCTAGGTTGGTTGCTAGATCTGAGGAGCATGCTTGATGCTGAAGCATTCGTGAGGAGAGACTGAGGATCACCTTCTACTCAGGTAGAAGATGAGGCTGCTGACGGCTGCCCAGATGTAGAAATCCTACAGGAGATTGCAGCCTTCCAAATCTTCTTTCAGTACCACTCGCTTCAACACTGAAGCTGTATTTCCCAGAGGAGAAGCCCCATCATTCAACATTGATTTTTATAGATTTGGTCCATCTTAAAATGCCATGAGGTCACTGTCTCAGGATCTGAAGGTAAGGAAGACTGAATCAGACATGAAAGAATCATAAAATCTCAGGTATAGGAAAGAAATTGAGATGCAAATTCGGCACTACTATATGAAAATGGCACTTTAAGTGTAGTGGTTAGCTTCACTACTCCATAAGCAAAAATGGCCCAGAACTAAGTCCAAAATACTTGCCTGATGGATCTCTGCAAGCTAGAGAACAATAATATTGGGCTGGAGAAATGGCTTAGTTGTTAAGAGTGTTTGCTGTTCTTCCTGGGGAAAAGGGGATCCAACACCCTCTTCTGGCCTCTATGGTTTCATGCATATGTATGGCAACACACACAGAGAGACAGACCATCAACAGACAGAGACAGAGACAAAGACAGAACTACACATCCACATAAATAAAAAATAAGTGAATTTCTAAGAATCGTTATTGGGGAAGGCTCCAAACACTTTTCACCCATCTTAGTTTTCTTGTATTGCTCTAGCAGAATACAGATTAAGTAATTTAGATGCAATAGAAGTTTATTTAGAGACTTTGAAGCCTCAGATTAAGGATCTATATCTGATGAGTCTTCTTGCTGAATCTTAACATGGTAGAAAGCAACACACAGTGAGAGAAGAAGAGAGAAAGATAGTTCATCCTTTTCTGGTGCAAGAAATCAGACCCAGTTCCTTACACAATCTGGGCAAGTGCTCAACCACTGACCTACACCTCGACCCATTCCTTTTATTAGGCATTCATTTCTGAGATAACTAACTAACACAGTGTAATGATATTGGAATTAATCCATTCTCCAGGGCTAGGTCCTCTATTTTAAAAGATTGCATCTCAACACTGATGCATTAGAGAGAATGAATTTCCAACACATGAACTTCAAGAATACCTTCAAATGGCAGCATCTCCATGGTGATTTTTGTCTCAAACTCTCCAGAAGGTTCAACATGACCTCTTGTTACAATCCCAACTTCTGTGTAGTGTCTCAGCTCTGTGTTGTAGTTTGCTAGTTTTTGCCCTGCTTGGCTTTGATAAGCCACCTGAGGGTGGAAGAATGTGAGGGGGTGGAATGTGACAGCACTATCTTCTGTTGTTCCAAAGAACACATTGGCCCTCTCACACCCAAGCAGTGTCCAGAGAAGAGTAGTGACCACATCCTTTCTGTGACTCACCACAGATGTGTATATAAGATCAAAACTCCTCCAGCTCTCTCCTTTTGTCTAGAGCCTTTGTGGACTTGGCATCAGCATGATTTTCCCTATTACTTGGAATGTTTTCAGTTGTGACTAATAAAGCACACAGGTCAAAGTGGTTTTTAAAACGAGGAGTCTATTGCTTCCCACAACAAGAATTCTTGAGTCTAAGCCGTTTACATGATTAATTCAGTAGCTTAATAAAGTCAAGGGCACAGGTGGTTTTTTTCCCCCTTTATTCTGTAAGGTTGCTATGTGTCCACTATGTAGTCTCAAAATGGCCAGAGCCAATTCATGTGTAGCACATGCAGACATGGAAGGTGGGGTCATATTTATGTCCACTTCCATGGGCCCACAGGCTCAGAAGAGACCTGTGATAGATTAGAATGCCCTATGTCAAAACCTTGAGATTCTTAATAATTTTTCAGTGAGTCTGTGCTTTATAAGTAAAGTTCAAATGGATAAAGAAGCTTGAGCCAACAGCTTGGAGCTCCACACATAGGCAGTCCCGCCTAGCCTCCTCACAAACATAGGTTCTAAGCCATCTGCTGCCCAGAATGCCATGCAGCTGGTGCCACCTTCTCCTTCTGGCAGGAAGGAAAGGCATCTCTATGCCTGCATCTCTAGCAGTGTAGAGTTCTACATTCCCAGCCACAGCTTCCAGCTGCTGTTAAAGTGCCAGCACCCATCTAGAAATAAAACCACCGGGATCAATTAAGAAGAAGAGATCGACAGAAAGGAAAACATTCTTGCTTTACCTTTGGGATAAGGACCTTTCATTTTAAGTTTTCTCTTGGATATACAAATTGCTCACCGACCCTATGTAGAATTCCTGCAGGAGAAATGGACTTTGCCATGTTACAACCCTGTGGTGGCACACACATATATAATAGCAAGGGCTGAAAAGAAAATCTCAGAAATGATCTAACCTGAAGCTATTCTAGTTCTCTTGGCTTTGAGAACTCCAGGTAAAAGTCACGGTGTCACAAGGCACGAAGGAAAACGAAAGGGTGAAACAATAGCATTGTTTAGCTTCTAACAAATTAGTACAGTATTCCAAATAAGAGTTTACAAAGCCAGTGTGGCGGTAACTACTGAATGTTATATCCTGAAAATCTTTCAGTCTTCTATTCCTCTTAAGTCCTCCAGAACATTCTCAAAATCAATCCTGATCAGAGAAGCTTATTTCATTTTCTAGCTCGGTTGCAACATTGCTCTGTTTGGGAGTGTAAGTTGGGAGTATAACCCACTGGAAAAGATGTTCCAATGATTACTGTTTGTCATGTGTTAATTCTTGTTTTCATCTAAGACCTAGCACTTCATTAAGCCATGCAGTGTTTGGTTCCTATTTCTGAAATATCAGAACTACATTTCAACATCCTTAACTTTGGGGGGTGGGGGGTTAGATGACCTGATCAGCTACCAGGATGTCATAGACAAGACACCAAGTAGAAGCTGGTTTTGTTTTCTTCTGTACCATTGTTCCAAGAGATTATCATGTCGTCCATTGCATAGCCACACTGGTAGACTCCCACAGAAGAGCTAGCATAACCAGCTGAGAATGTGGGGGAGGAAATCCAAGCCCGACTGTGCACTTGGGCTTTGGAGAAAACAGTTGCCAGGTTGGAAAGACTTTGGCAGACTGCATACCAGCTGCTTCGTATTCCGGCCACCACTTTAGCCTGTAAACATTCATGTGCCCCACAACCTCATCCCTAAGTAAACTATAATCCAGAAAACTGCATCCCCAAACCCACTATCCAAAGCCCAGAACATTCATTCTGTACAAAAGTTCTGCATATGAAGATCGGAGTCTGCAATTTTCCCATAAGGACTCTACCGGGACTGACAGGGTTGCCTGAAAAAGAGAGTACCTCAGATATGTGAGACACACAGGGCAACCTAACTGAGCATCACTAGAGGGAGAGGAGGCGCATGCCGGACACACAGCAGGTTTTGCCTGGCCATGTAAGAGTCTTCACAGTCAGCTGGAGTTCTGTGTTGCTGGAATTCTGATTCTCGTGACATTTTTTAAACTTTTTAAATTTATTTTCCTTTATATGAATTGGTGTTGTGCCTGCATGTGTGTCTGTGTGAGGGTGCCATATCCTCTGGGACTGGAGTTACAGACAGTTGTGAGCTGCCATGTGGGTGCTGGGAATTACACCCCGATCCTCTGGAAGAGTAGACAGTCCTCTTAACCGCTGAGCCATCTCTCTGGCTCCCGGCTTGTGACATTTTGTTAACTTCTAGGGTTCTATGATTTCTTCAGTTTTAAAACAACTGCTCGAAGTAGCCACAACTGGCCACACAGAACATATAAAAAGAGCAGAGTTAGTGGGGGGCACTAGTTGGTACTGAAAAACAAAGAAAAACCAAACCTCAGAATAAACAAAACACGGAGACACTTGAAAGCTGCGAGGTAGTCTTGATATTTGAATGCCATTTGACTATGTTGGGGAGAAATTCATCCTAAGCCATGAAGTAAAGATATTGATTAATGCTATTTGTAAAAGTGCTTTACGAACCAGGACATTGATTTTATTTAAATAAAACTCCTCATTTGCAGAGTCAAACAACCCCCCCTAAAAGTTATGTGACTTTCTTAAAATTGTTTCACTTCCAGTCTCCTGACTGTCACTCAAGTATAACACACACACACACACACACACACACACACACACACACACACACACA
>NW_026585895.1:31586846-31588223 GCF_907164565.1 Psammomys obesus
CACACACACACACACACACACACACACACACACACACACACACACACCCCTAGATCTTCCTGGCAAACTTAATTCATTAATTAAGCGGATATAGTTGAGTGTGTTCATTTCTGGCCTGTCTATCTTTTTTTATTTTTTTATACAATTTTTATTTTTTATATTAATTACAGGTTATTTACTTTATATCCCAGCTGTAGCCCCCTCTCTCATTCCCTCACCATCCCACCCTCCCCTCCCTTTTGTCCTCCCTGCCCCTTTCCAAGTCCACTGATAGGGGAGGTCCTCCTCCCCTTCCATCTGCCCCTAGTTTATCAGGTCTTGTCAGGACTGCTGTACATGTTTATTTATGTGCTAATATCATATTGTATTTGTTACTATGACTCTGCAGTATAATTTGAGGTCAGGTATAGTGACACCCAGCATTATTTTTTAAAACAAGGGAAAACAACAATAACAACAAACTAGCCAAGAGACTGCTTTATTGAGAATACTTATTAAATTCTACAAAACGAAAAAAAATAAGATAGATGCATTTGGCCTGTGGTTTTGCTGGTCACATGGTACAACGAGCCTGTTATTAATTGGATGCAAATATATTTTGACTGGGCATTTCTCAGAAATAATGTACAGCTCAGTCAGTCTTCCGGGACATAAAATTGTATTCTTTGTAATTGGCACATATTTTTGGCAAAGGGCCAGATGGTAAATATTTGGGGGTTTGGGGCCATCTGGTCTCTGTCAGCACTATTAACTGTTCCCCCACTGCATTGGGAAAGCAGCCGTAGACAATTTGTAAAGTAGGCACAAGTGGATTCCAATAAACTCTTATTTACAGAATGCTTAAGCTGCTGGACTTGGCCCATGAAGACAGAGTTTGCTGTCCTCCACTATTTGGGCTCACATTTTGAAGTGTGAGAGGTCTTTCTCAGTGAGTTCTGGGAGAGAGCCCCATCAGGATCAAAGAAGAACCAAGTCTTCCCATGCAGCTTTAGAAGTTCGGGATGCTCTAAGCACCTTAATAGTCTACAAAGGCTCCTCTACAAAGTTTCTCATACCCCTGTATGTGAGAAATCTTTTCAGACACATCCACTTGCCATCTTCTTCACTAAAGATAATGGCACCATTGAAAGCAGTGCCACTTCCTGCATCTGTATACCACTGCCATCTTAAAAGAAAAAAAGAACAAAACCTGAACCTTACTTGACCTGGTTATATAAACAACGTACATTTTTAGTTTAACCTCAGTGTGAGATTAAATACAATTCTGGCCTTTGCAATATACCTTCAGTCATCGGGACATATGGCTTGGACTCAGGAGTGTACCTGTTTGTGTGTGTGTGTGTGTGTGTGTGTGTGTGTGTGTGTGTGTGTGTGTGT
>NW_026585895.1:31588233-31597686 GCF_907164565.1 Psammomys obesus
TGTGTGTGTGTGTGTGTGTGTGTGTGTGTGTGTGTGTGTGTGTGTGTAACAGAAAATAATGCCATCTGTCTAAACAGTAGGCATGGTGCCAGATGCCAATCTGACTAAGCCAGACAGACAAGTGAATAAAGTGAACTTCAGCCTTCACTTCCTCCTCCCCCAAGAATCTATTAAAAGACTGAAAGAGCTGCTTAGCATCAGGCGGTGGGCCACGATGCTAACGTGCATGCTCCCTAACAACAGGAGCAGCAGCTGCCAGAGCCAAGTTGCAGTAACAGTTGTCCACTAGGGCTGTGCCCCAGCTCGATCCCAGGACTCGGCAAAGGAAACTCCCTGGACTTCCAGGATGTGGACACTGGGACAGGAAGTGAAACAAAGCACACATTATAGAACCATGGATGACAGCTGTGAGGATGTGGAAACTGCCTATGTCAGTCTAAAGGCAGAGAGAGACTGAGGCGAGGGAAGCTAAGCCCGCCATTAGTAATGTCTTCTGCACTTTGCCTCTTACGTAAGATTTAGGGAAATAAATGAGGACATGGAGAATTAGCTTTTATGTTGCAGACAATGAAAAACGTGTAGGGACTCAGGTTTCCTAATTATTCCTCATGTTTTCCTTTTCCCTTACAGAAACTAGAGAAATTATCAAAGTGAAGAACATTTTTACATTGCATATTATTAGAGTATCTTTCCAACATAAGAATGCATTAGAAGAACAAACGCTGGTGTGTCTACCAAGCAAACCCATTGATGAATAGTATAACAGCCATTTTAAAGAAATAAACAAAATAGTAAAGACATAAAAATATAACAGACAGGGTGGAAGCCCCCTCATTTCCCTTACTCTGCTCCCAGAAGAAACTACAGTAATTTCTGAATTTGGTATGCATATTTAAGATTATATTTTAATATGCTACTACAGAAACTCTCCATATTTGCAAACATTTATATAACTTATATATATAGAATCTCTCCATATATACAAATGTATATATATGTATGTGTATGCCTCTTCTACTTGTAAGTAATATAGGCAAAGTAAATTTAATACCCAACTTTCCAGTTTTTACATAACTAATGTCACATTATTTTGGGTATCTTTCATTTTACAAAACTTAATTTTAATGTACTTAATTTTGGCAACGTTGTGCCTATGGTTGGTATCATGAAGTCATATGGCATTTTCTTATGCAAATTATGCCGCCCTAATTAACCTCTTTCCATTGTCTGGCACTCGCTTCAGTGGTCCACACTGGTGAAATGTACATTGTGTTATCACTGTCTGTCCTACCATTCAAAGTGTCATTCTCCATGTTCCCACTGCATCTGCTCTGGAGCACCAGCTCTTCTGCTAAGGGCCAAGTGTTTTAGGGTACTTGCTGGGCTCCTGCTGGGCAGAGAGAGTCTACACTGTGGATCTGCCAGCAGTCTAAACACCGCAGGGAACTTTGTCTCCTCTTGGGTGGCTATGGTTTGTGGTGATCAGATCTGAGAAAGAACTTTCCGAGCCAAGATCTACTTGAGATTCCAAGTGGATTGGTCATTCCAAACTCATGTGTCATCATGTGCTCATACCTGCGGAGCAACAGAGCAGAGCATGGAGTACATGCCTGGCAGTCCTCCACACGCTAGAGGCCACCAACAAATAAATGTCATAGGCTCTGTGCTTGAGACATATACACCCTTTATGACTTAAGGGTGTTTGGAGCTTCCTGAGAACCATGAGGTGCTTGCATTATAAACCTCATTCATTATTAAATGAGTTAATTTTCTTTAAAAAAAAAAAAAAACTTTGGCAGAGTAATATTGAAATTAAACTAATGCAGCTGTCTGGACTTTAAAATGGCACAGATCCAGACTGAGATCAGGAAAAAAAAAGTAAATAACTACCCTCACTATTTTAATTAACCATAATAACAACAAATCAGTTTTTTAAAAAAAATTCACAATGAGCCTAAGGCTGAGGAGTTCCGCTAGTAGGAATAGCCTGGTAATGCTAACAAATGACAAGGGAAGTGGCCGGTTAGAGACTCAGATCTGGATCTGCGTTGCCTATTGTCCTGGCTCATCCATTTCCCAATGTGGCCTCTTCAAGCACTTAGAACTGTGCCTCTAAAGACTGGTTTTCAGACAGCTGTATTAGCTCAATGTAAGTCAGAACTGGCAATAGAAAGCATCTGAAAACTTGGCCTTATTGCTGACCCTAGAACCATGTGGTCCCTTACATCCATCTAACCCCTACTCAGAACCTTGTCCACCATCTTGTAGCATCCAAGCAGAGTAGCCTTAGAGCTACAGGTGGCAACTCGTGCTTTTGTAATCCTCGTGACCTTGCAAATTCCAATTTCTCCACTGGCCAAGGAATGAATACTCCTGAGTAATAAAATGCATGGTGATAAAATGGCCTGCTACTTCAGGTAAGATTTTGTTGCTAAATGCATTCAGAAATATTTGAGTTTAGAGTTTGGGAATTCTCCATCCTGTAGCTAGTGCACTGAGCTCCCATCAGTGGATCCTTCTGGGATATGATAGCAACTGTGTGGAGTGGAGTAAAAGAGCCATGAGACACCATCTCCTGGGTTACTGTGCTGCTAAGAGAGCTGTTTTTACACATCATTTCACGCCTAGAGCAATTCTGTGAGTCTTATATTTGATTTTGTTGCTGAAGATGCTTCTGCTCAAAACACTTGAGAGGCTCACAAAGGAGCCCACCACGAAGAGACGGCAGGCCCAGCACCACCTGTATCCCCTGTCTCCCATGGGAGATCTGAAGCCAGGTCCATTCCACATTAGCCCCGTCTACGAGGGAAACTTAAGTGCTACCAAACCTTACCAGGGTTGTTTCCTTGTCTATACTGTGGGGACAATGCCCTTTTCTATCTATTTAAAAGCACTGCAATGGGAAACGAACTGTATTATGCCATGTGAACAAAAGATATTGTTATTTTGCTACACCTGCATCCGTTTGCCTCAAAGCTTGCATGGGTTCATACAGTGCAGAGGATGTTCTTGGTCCACTGTGAGCTCGTCACAGTGAGCTTATAGTAAGGTGACCAGAAGGGATCCGGTCTTCCACTCAACTTTTGCAGCTGTAAACTGCTCCTGTTTTGTTAATTTTTAAAGCTGCTCTCTGAGCACATTACATTCGCATATTAAACAAAATTTAAGGAAAATATTTTTTTCCGAGCACATCAGGATAAAATACGTGAACATATTTTTCCATCTTTAGACCTCAGAATACACAAATCAGTTAGTAAAAATACATAACATCTCATAATTTGTCCTACTTCTGTTAAGGACTTTACAGAGAATCAGCAATGCCAAAATATTCTTCATTGAAAAGCTCTTGAGAATTGTGTCCAGAAACATGTACCAAGGGTATCGTTGTGCTAGTTATTTAGTTAAAAATGCATACAGTTCCAGGTTCCACCAGTATACTTTATATAACCACGGTATATAATATCACAGGACAAGCTGACCATGTCCCTGCTTCTCAGCACGGTAAGACAGAGAGATTACATGACACTTGTTCTTGCTTTATATTAATTCTATACATACATATCAAATGTAAACACACATATGTATCTATGATGAGATTTCATAGACATGAAACATATGTGTGTATGTATACATGTGTATATGTATATGTGTGTGTATTAGAGAGAGAAAAGCAAATACAACCTAGCTCACAACCTCTATCAGAAGGACATCTGTGATAATAATTTGGTCTGTGTAGAATGAGAACATAGTCACAGATTTTTTTTTTGAAGACCCGAAGATATTACGTGAAAGAAGGCATATGACTCTTCCACTAGAGATTAATCTCTCAGCATCAATGTATCCAGATACTACTTTATGTTCATTAACAAAGAGAAGATGGTTTGTTGATAGAATATACTTAATAAGTATTTTATTGATTAATAATCGTGTTTAGCATTAAAAGGCAGAAAGAGAATGATCAGAAGAAATAGCCAAATTGCCTTTGAGTGGATATTTGTTCGTACTAGGGTGATTTTTACAAAGGACCCATTAAAAATAAAATTTAAAAATTCAGTCTGCGTTGATGGTACACCTGTGATTAAAACCTAGGAAGATATAAATGGATGGATCCGTACATAATTTCAGTGTTGTTTTTGTTTATCTCTCGTTTCTTTCCCAGCACACACACTTTCTAAAGCAGGTCTTTGTCTTTAGGTTTTGTTTCTTCCTGGGAATTAATTCTGAGAGGAGATGAACAGAAAGTAAGCCTACACTCTTAAAACTGTGGTTGGTTATTTTCCAACGGTCCTTGCAGCAGAATTATATTTGTCATGTCATTTGGTCTTGCATAGAGTAGTGATCAGCCTCTAAGACTCTCCTGGACATCTGCAGCATTTCACGTAAGAGAAAAAAAAAACCAGCAAAAAAACAGGTTAGCTGGTTTCATGGATGAGACAAGGAATTGCTGTCAATGAAGACACAATCTCTAAATGCTGGTGTCAGGGGCTAGATAGAGAGAGAGCTGAGTCAATAAGACCATTGGCTGCTCCTCCAGAGGACTCTGGTATAGTTCCAGATACCCTCATGATGACTCACAACCGTCTGCGACTCTGGTTCCTAGAGATCTGATCTCTCTCCTTGTATCTTCGGCCACTGCACATACGTGTCGCACAGATATACCTGCAAGCAAAGCACCCACACACATAAAATGACTAAATAAACTTTTCAAAAGAAAGGACTGGAGTGAAACCATGCCATCAGGAACATATTACGCTGTACCACCGAACTAGACTTGAGATTTTGAAAATCTCCACTGGTCTTCACCCTGGCTAGAGGATGACTCATTGGTAGAGAACTTGATGAGTTTTAAGAAACTTCATCTTGGCAGACATCCTAAATCTTCCCCTGAATTGCTATGTATGCATACCTAACCCTCGTAACTAACATCCTTTATTTGGATTTTGAGATTTCAAAATACCAATGTCTTTCAAGTTTGAGGGCTGAGATTTGAATTATGTTCAGACATTTCCTTTCTTGCTGTCATATGTAATGCCCTCTATGACAGTCTTTGAGATTAAATTTGTGTTCTGAAAGTAAATGTGATTGGACCTTATCTATGGGTTTGAGAGAGAGCTGGGCAATTTGAACTTGGCTGTGACAGCTGAGGCAAAAGGTACATGGTGGATGTGGTGAGAAAGAGGAATTCTTGCAAGTATTCGTAAGTAACCTATGCTTTTTTTCCTAATAGAGCTATGTTTAATACAGAGACACAGTTGTCACTATTAATTTCTCTTTATGAGGCATTCCAAAGATACTGTATTATAAAAATAATAGCCAACATTGTTATTCTCAGGTATGTGAGCAGTAAGCTGACATTTTGGCCCTCTGGCTAGTTCTCAAGACATTACCTAATACATTACCTCATAATGATGACTAGAGAAAAACATTTTAAAAAGCCAAGCCTTAAGTGCTTTGATAAAGCCACCCCAGGTCTGGTGGCCAAACTTACATGCCAAAACCTCCTAAAATGAGTTAGGGGTGGTTACTGTCTGTGCCCACTCTCAGTGGGAACATTTCTTTCCTTTCAAGAGTGTATTTCACATTGGAACAGAACTTCTGGCACTTAGACCAAGGACATAAATTGTGCCAGAGAAGGAAGGGGGCAGCCTGTGAGTAGCCATAACACACAAGACTCTGTCTTCCTCTTCATATTTATGCTAGGGAAAAATTATAAGGCAATAAAAGTTTTCCTGTCAGAGTTCTTATCCCTTAGGAGGCAGAGTTGGGACACACAAGCACAAAAAGCAGAAACTTAACAAGACACCACTATGACACAATGCGTTGCTTACAGCCCTGCCAGAACCTGACTGACATGCCCCAGGAGGGGCTAAGTCCCTGTAGCCAGCAAAGGCTGGTTGTAGGATTCATTTTCCATTTTCACTCAGAGAGTGAAAATCATATCTTCCTCATTCTTATGGCTCTGCATCAACACCTCAATTGGCCCAGTTTTCTTCCTCTTAATCCATATGTTTCACATCTGTCTCTGCCATTTTTTATCCATATTTATAGAGACATCACCCAAGATAGTGGATCTTGACTCTAGCGGCATATTAAAATTACATAAGGAGATGTAAAAAGAGTGCCACAGCATCCAGTCTCACTGCTTGGCACTTTTTGTTCAAATAGCTGAGGCTTCCGCTGGTTAATGGAGCAAAACACTCCCCAGCTAATTCTTGTATGTGGGCAAGGTTAACTACACTGGCATAAGACGTTAAGGCTTTTCTGAACAAACAGCTAGTAATGTTTCTGAGTCAGGGAGTGTTTGAAAAAGATAAAGCTGGTGACATTTTTGCAGGATGCAAGGTGAAAAAAAAGAGAGGCTGCTTGCTTAGCCCAAGGGCTCACCCGTCCCATCCATATTCAAAGGCTGATCATTCATGGTAGCTAGGGGTCATGAGAGTTATAATGACTCCATTCACAATCACAGCTTAAAACCTTGTTTAATATTATGTTTAAATGCCATTTTAAATTGTCTTCTACAGCAAATCACAAAACTCACAGGCATTGAGCTCTAACATTGCAGCTCTAAGGCGTGCATATTTACAACCACATTGGATTCGGATTAGCCCCCCTACAGAACCAAGAGACAGAGAGACGCCAACAGGCCCTCTCTTCCTTGCTTGTTTTCCAGAATGGAGATAGAAGAATACAGAGAGCAATTCTCATGACTCACATGTGACCAAAGGCTATGAGTGTCACAGAAATCCCTCCCACCCCCCGGGAAGGGTTCTAGGACCGGAAGAGCAGAAGCTGGAGAAGTGACAGCACAGCGATGCCTGATGCCCTTAAACAGAAACGCTGCCATACTATAGCTTCTTCTCCTCTCTAGAGAGGTAGGCACAATTCCACTTTGGTAGGTGGATGCTAAAGATGCGTAAGAATTCATTTAATCACTAACCTGCTCTCTGAAAAGATTCTTAGGAAGTTGAAATTCGGTAACATGAAATGATATAAAAGGAAAAAAAGAGAGTGTTCACAAGGTCATGAACCCACCACTTCTGCTTAAATCCCAAACATTCTCATCCCCTGAAATGTTAAACACCTTTCTTAAGTGCCCCGTTGTACCAAATGCAACAAAATGTGTAAAGGAGGATAAAAACTGATATGGTCTTAAGCAAATATTTATTAGGTAGCTTGATCATTTTACTATAGACAAATAAACATATATATATATATATATATATATATATACATACATACATATATATATATTAAATTATGGTTCTGAAATGTCAATGTCAGGAAGGGCAGATTTCTGCCTTCTGCCTAGCAAGTGCCTGGATATAAAGACCTCCAAGAGGCAGCCTTATAAATGGGTGTGAAGTGCGCACAGACTCTTGGTTGCAAGAACACCATGAGAGAAGGGGGAGAAAGAAGGGACGCAAGGGACATTTGACGTGTTGTGTGCCTTCTCCGAGGCAGAATGGGTGCAAAGTTACAAGTTCAGGCTGCAGCAGAATAGCAGACTATCACCGCGAATGAGCGACTCACCAAGGAATTTGGATCCTACTTGGCAAGCAATGAGTGGCTACCAGACATTTTTAAGCAACGAGGAATGTGGAAAATGAAGCATGGGATGGATTGGATGGGAAGGAGAGAGATTAACCCCTTACGGCTATTCTAGCAATGCAGAGTGGACTGGAATACATTAGAGCATATATTGGAAAGAATCCTCCCACCCCACAGCAAGCTAGGGTGGCCTTAAAGGCAGCAGGGCTCTAGGCGTCTCACCTTCTCCATCTTTCTTTCAGTCAGTTGCTTCCTCTTCAAGCCACAGTCTAAATAACAGGCTAGTGTCACCAGTACTCACCCAGCTTTGTAGGAAGATCACAGTTTTGTAGGAGGATGAATTTAGAAACCATCCTCCAGTGAAAGCCCCACAAGGGACTGCAGTGTAGTCAAAGATGTCCCTGTTGGTAATAATGATGACTTTTACACTCGGGTAATAAATCACAGCCCATTATCCTCTTCAATAGAAGAGGTATATTCGAAAAATTTCCTAGAACACAAAGTGTGTACAGCTGTTCCACAATTCACATTATTTCCATTCAATAGAATTGACTGCGGGCCTACTGGGCGTTGGTTGTACGTCAAACTAATTCCCAGGGGGTTCACAGTGGAGTGAACACTATGTCAGCTTCACTATATCCCTGCGATGCTGATGACGGGGGTATCACACACAAGCTTCTACTTCTGCCTCTTAAGCCCATGGAGCCCTGGAATAGCCTTCCCTTCAGCCTGGCCACCAGCTTCCTCCAAGCTGATCTGCAGTTTGTCTAGAAACATGTCCCACAGACGGAGCCTGTTCTGTTGTTCATTGTTGCCACATGCCTGCCTTAGAACAGATTCCCTGTTGTTCCTCTTGGAGTTAAAATGTAGTGTCATTCACTAAAATGGGCGCTGTCATTCAGGTTCAATTTCCCCATTTAAGTGGTTCCCGGTAGGAAACTTCTAGTACAAAATATAGGTGTGTCATCTTCTCTTTTGGTAACATACCACATAGCCAGAGTTACCTCACACTTTCTAGGGATGGCTTACATGTGTGGAACATGCTGAAGGGTCTTATGTACGAAGAATGAACGACCACTTCAGTCTTCTAGAGGAAATCACATCCAGTGAGCAATGTCACCTGGCCATTTTCATATCCATCTGTCTCATGAGACCTAACCCTGGCAGAGTCCCTCTAAAGAGTCCTCCTTCCCTGGACGTTTTTCTCTGTGCTCTTCTAAACTGAAAATACATGCTTGATTTGGATAGAAGAGAGCCAACAGGAGCTCAGCTCCATCAGACAGAGTCTGAACAAGACGAGAGCCAAGACTCTCCCAAGTGACTTTCTCAGGATGGAGAAAAGTGGGTGGTAAGGGTTGCTGCTGCTGTGAAAGGCTGGAGCTCTCCGCCGCTGGTCTACTGACTTGCCAGTGCTTTTAATCGATTTTCAGTACCTCACCAAATGTCCACCTGGTGCTTCCTTTGTGTATGACATATGCCGAGATAAGTTAGAAAGGGTTGGTTTTATTAGGGTTATATTCCTATAAGAGCTTTTTAAAGAGTCCTTTAATGCTGCAGTGCAGTTTCATTAAAGAATTTTGTCTCTGTGGTGTAAATAATAGAGAAGAACTTGTTGATCTTTTTCTCAGATAACAAAGGGTCTGTTGGAATCTTGGTGATTCAATGCCAAACATGTAGATAAAACCAAAGTAAAACACCAGAGGAAAACAAGCAGCAAGTTGGTGGTAAATTTGGAGTTCAGCCTTAAACACTACATAAGCTAGCTCATTGTAATGAGGTTGCCTAGAGAAGACAAGGTCCTGGGTTTAATCTCCAGCTTGAGGAAAAAAAGAAAAGAAAAGGAAAGGAAAGGAAAGGAAAGGGAAGGGAAGGGAAGGGAAGGGAAGGGAAGGGAAGGGAAGGGAA
>NW_026585895.1:31597696-31615082 GCF_907164565.1 Psammomys obesus
AGGAAAGGAAAGGAAAGGAAAGGAAAGGAAAGGAAAGGAAAGGAAAGAAAGGAAAGGAAAGGAAAGGAAAGGAAAGAAAAGAAAAGAAAAGAAGGAGAAAGAAGGAGAAAGAAGGGGAAAAAAGAAGAGGAAGAAAGGGGTTCTCTCTCTCTCGTTCTTGTTCTTTTCATTTTTCAGTGAATTTCCTTTTCAGTCCAGGAGACTAATCTATGAATTCAAACATACTAGTCAATCTCACTCTCACTAAACTGTAACCCTAGACTTTTAATTGTAAGATAGAGTTTGACTCCACTGTTCAGGCTGGGTGTAAACAAATTTAACTCTATAGCACAAGCTGGCCTGCAATTAACAATCCTCCTACTTCAGCCTCCTTAGCACCTGGGATTAAGAACTAGCCTATTCTATCTGGGTATCAGACATGCTGAGGTTTTACAGGGCAGTCCGAGAGAAGCATCTGAGCCAAAGGTGAACAATCCCAACAACGGTAATATTTAGGTTCACAGGCAATTCCTCTCAGGTCTCCTGTGTCCTGGTCCCAAATCTCTGCCAAACCTCACTGCCATGGTCCCCATGGTCCTCAAATGTGCATAATATCTCCCTTCCTCAGCAGTTTCAAAACCCGAATTCCAGCTTCCTGCCCTTTTCCAATTCTCTTGTTTATAGGAAAGCATTTCTGGCTTACATTGTCAACTTCCATTAAGTAGTAGTAGATGAAGGATGGAAGGGCTGTGCTGACAAACGCAAACAGTTGTCAGTGCTTACACCTGCTCTATCTCATGGGCATGCAGCACTGGCTCGGGTGTTGGGTCTTTATAGATGACTTTTTTTTTTTTTTAATGTTCAGGCTCTAGTTTTAAAACAGTGTAACCTTCCAAATTTGCCATGCTGATTATTAACACTCCTCCCGGGGGCACAAATGCCAGGCATGGGGCAGATATTTCTTACTGCTGGGCTTTATCTGACCAATATATGTAAGGTGTTTTTTGTTTGTTTCGTTTCCCTGTTCTACCATTGTTATTGGGGAAGTGGGGGTGGGGTGGGGTTGCTGGTTTCAAGGTACCGGGGATATGGAAGTTTCCTTTGAAGGTCAAGTCTCAACAATACAGGAATTTTTTTTAATGGACTCAAAGGCAAGCATGAGGACAATTTTATTACAGCCTGAGAGAAAAGCCACAGGCAGCAACCTGGAGGAGAGAGGTGGAAAAGACAAAAGCTGCGACCTCCCAATGAAGGTCAGCAAACAGCTGCGTGGCAAAGTTGGTGAGGGGCCCAAAGAGTGAGAAATCCCAGAGTGCTAGGGAAAGAGTGTTTTCCAAAGAAAAGGAGATAGAAAGAAAAGGGAAGGTGGCCCTTCTCTGAGTAACTCAGGAAAGTCAAACAGGTTCTACCCCATGTGCGATGAAGCTGTGGAAATGGCTGCATTCAAGGGGCCTGGCAGGGGTGGGGTTGGTGGGGAGGGTAAGGTCATTATCTCATTAGAGGAACAATTAGTCCTACCTTCTTATTAGTAGGTCTTCCAGGGAATCAGATTTTTCTAGGGGGAGTGGAGGGGACCCCTGGCCGGGTGACTGATAGGCCCAGCTAGATTAACTGTTAAAAGGAATATACAACACTGCAGAACAGCTTAGAATGCCTCCCTGCTCAGGACCAGAAGTAAAACTTAGATTCTGTTCTTTTGACCTGGAGAAAGAAGCTTTCCCTTAACTGGTCTCAACAAAGTCCAGATGCCCCCATATTTTCATATGGTAAGTTAAATCCTAAAGAGGGGCTCCTTCCAAAGGTTCTCAGGGAAACAGGAGGTAAGGTCCAGAGTTCTTGAAAGAAAGTCCATACTCAATGGCCTTTAAACCCACAAATAACTGTCCAGTTACCTTACTATTATATTTTTTGTATTGAACCAATGTTCTTTTAGATTGATTTATCTGCTTTTTTCTTGTCACATCCAAGGTAGGCCTTCAAATGGCAGAGCTGTTGACAATCAGAAGGACTCTAACCTGACTGGATAAACACAATGATTGTTATTGGGTAAACAGAAGCCTAAACTCTGAATTCCTCAGGAACCTCAAAAGGTGGGTTTTGGTTTACCAGGAAAACCACTACTTCCCATATCTGCCCCCAAGGGTCAACTACCTTCAGCAGGGACATCTAGTTCCTGGTCTACACAAACAGCCTGCTCCCTTAAAACTGATGAGGATTTTCCTGTTCCCCACTGTCCTCTGCCCCCTGAGGCAGAGGCCAGGCAGTTCAGTTCAGCAAATGAACTGTTTTTCTATACTGAGTGGTCTGGCTCCTTGGTTTCACTGTGCCTGGCTTACACTATTATCTACTCATAAGCCCTAGAAACCCATCTGCATTTATGATCTGTTGTTTTAAAATATGTAGTTCTGTTAGTGGGGAAACTGAGGCCCCTTCTTTCAGATTCTTCGTCTGGTTAAGAAAAGAATTTCGAAATGAAATCAGAAGGAAGATTGAGGACAATTTTACTGTAGTTTAAAATGATAATAATAATAGGGCAAGCTGTAAATGCTGGTTGCTGCCAAGAGACAGAAAACGAGGAGGAAAAAGCAGCTGCATGGTGGTGGATAGCTTCAGAGAAGTAATGAGAAAGCCTGGAGCATGGGTATCAGCCCTCTTGGGGGAGGAGGGGGGTCTTTCTCAGTCATGTGATTGACAGGTCCAGCTGGAAGAAGGAACAATGATATGTAGAATTCTTATCTTTGGAGCTGATCATAGACTCACGTCTCTCTATTCAGGCCCAGGGGTAGATTCTATTTTTTTGTGTGTATATTCGAGGGGGAAAGGGTTTCTCTTAATGGGCCTGAGGAGGGCCCTTATATCCATCCTCAGTGTCCTTCAAACTAAATATTCTAAATATGCTCCTATAGGGGACCAGCTCATATCTACATATGTGTCTGTGCTAACAGCATGTTCGCTGAAAACACATCTGAGAGGACTGGCAATTGGCATTTACTAATGGTATTTGTCAGCCACCAGCTGGACACGTTATTTAATGAAAGAATGTCGCTCATGCGTTGTCTTTGCAAAACTTTAGTATCTCTTTACTTAATAATCACAAGTTAGAGGAAACCTGTGCGTTTTCGTAAGCCTTCAAAGTTGTCAGGATCTCACACAGAACTTGAATTTTAAATGCTAAACCTAAACTCTGGAATGGCAGGTGCACGGACAGTCATATTTAGGTTCAAATCCTGGTTGTTGCCATTTACGAGTGCTCAGGATACCATGCCTTTGTTTGTAAAACCGGAGCAAAGTTCATTGTATGGGGCTCTAGCTAAGATACATCTGTACTTAAGAAGTTTCTGTAAAGTAAAAACTACTCCAAATATGGTGGCCATTTTTAGTTTATTGTTGGTTTTCTTGAGAACATTTGCTGTTTTCCCTACTCAGGTGCTCTCACACAAGATTAATTATTGCTCTCAAATTTCATAAGGCACATTTGGCTTTCTGGAAAGATAGGTATGTCCATCTGGAAACTAAGTTTAAGAAAATAAATATATCTCTCTGGAATGACTAATAGCCCCTTGGGAGAAGCTAGGAACTTGGCTGACTGAGGATTTTTTCCATAGGTCATAGAAATTTTGTCCAGGTCTAAATAATCAGTGCCCCCCCTTCATTAAAAAAGCCAGAAGAAATACAATAATATATTTAGAGAGTATATTTTCCAAAATCTACTTCTGTACTCCAGTACAGCCAAGCCCACTATGCTCAGTTTGTCTCCCTAGATTACCAACCCAGCTCTGGGATGTGACAGGCAAAAGAACACTTCCATTGTCCAACTCAATCTTCAAAGGTTTTTCTAAGATACATACCAAGTCAATTTCAATATTTTCCTTTATTGTGAAGAAACAGATCTTTTCTCAGGAAATGTGATCATTCTTGTCTCTTTGATTGAAAATAAAGCAAAAAAAAGAAGACATAAATTGGATAGAGGTTTTTCATATTTAAGTCAATTCACAATGAAGCAAGACTTTATAGAATTTGTTCCTGTTAGGAGTCTGCCCGGGATACACAGCTTCCTATGAGGTTTGGACTGAACCCAATAAAGAGCAAAAACTTCTATAAAAATTAAACAAAAATGTGTAGTCAGTTACAATGAAAATATGAATACTTATAATAGTTCACCTTTGGGGAAATATATATATATATAATAAATTAATACATACAGATATAGTCATTGCAGCTTACAACGAAATCCAAAGCATGCTAAAAACATTAAGAAACACATGAAAAAGCAGGTCTAAATAATTATCACAAAATGTTTTGCATGCTTAAAATAATTTCAAACCAATCTTTTGTTGTCTTTTATGCATTAATGTATTTCAGAGGAATATTTTAGCCATTGTCATTATAGTCAAAGATCAATCTTTTGCTGTTATCTCCCTCTGCTCTTTCTCTTTCACACTTCCTTCCCTTTGATGTAGCTCAGGCTGGCGTAGAACTTATGCTCCTCACACCACAGTCTCCTGAACACAGTAATCACAGGCACGGGCCTCATGCTCAGCTTTCATATTTTCTTAATATCTTACCTATTACTTCTAAGTGCTCTCAATTACTTCGCCAACATTTTCATGTCAAGTCATATTTAAATCACGTAACCATTTCAAGGGTGAACCATAGCCCAGCTATCATCAAATGATTCGCTACAATAAAATTTCCAAAGAAAGGTGGCCTTCTTTCAATTAACAATTAATTCTTCTGACTTAAAATGTTTTGCATGTTGCTGAGGTGACAAGTAGACACCTGTTGTTAGAATGAAAACAAAGGAACTCTTTAAGGGCTAGGAGCCAGACTGAGCCTGAAGTAAGGAGAGAGCTTCACTCTGAGCACCTCATTGAGCTTGGTGTGTCAGAGATCACCAACTTTGACGTCTGCTTCACGCTTTCTCCAGAAGGTGGTGCCTGTCAACCACTCCCAGCTGGTTTTGAGGCAGGCCCTATTTCCCCATTCCTCCCAGATCCTGATTCTTCAAGAGTCCTCCTCACTAAATGAGGTGCAGGAAGAAACATGTTTTTTTGCACACCCATAACTCCCACATAGCCATCACACAAAGGGTTTGACCTGAAGAAATGTTTGGGGATGTGCACCGCCATAAACACGAGAAGAGAACGATTCACAGAATCATGACATCACAAAAATTCAAACAAGACTCCAAAGGTCATCTGTTCTAAGAGTTCTTAAGATCAGCTCTGGAAGGTAAGTAGGTTATTGTTAAGACGACAGGAAACACTTTAAGGTTATTGCAAATGTCATATGCGTGTTTATCTATGGGGAATCTAATTTTCATTGTTCTCTCAAACATACTATATCTCCAAGTAACTATTAAACTACAGTTACTTCCCAGAGGGCAAAGCCCAGTCATAGTAGGGTTAAGGATTGTGTCACATCACTTCCTCAACAACAGAATTAGAGATGAAGCCTTATTCTCCTGAGACATGCTGATGACCACAGAATTCAAGCAGGGTTTTTCTACTTTTAAGAAATAAAAGCGTTTACCACGTATTGTGCTAAGTTTGTTTCTGAATCACATCAAAGTGATTGTTTGGTGAAGGACTCCAAGCTATCAGCATTATGCTAATCATTTAGAAAACTCTTGTTTGACCTAACGTTTCTGTTCTCACTGATTATGTTGGCATTCTCCAGACATAGCCTCAATAGCAGCACACTCCCAGCATCTAGATCCTGTAAATACTCTGGCATCTCCCACGCTGCCAGTAAAACGATTCAGCACAAGTATGCAGCATGAAAGGGAGACAAACAAGAAACACGTGTGGAGTGCTCCATGTGAAATCTATAGCCGTTAAGAGCCTGATTTGTATCTGTGCCCTAAGCATGCACTCAGCAGCCAACCAGGGGACTCAGCAAAGTGATGAGGAGAACTGGGAGACATTGATTCAAGGAAGAGAAAAATCCCAATCTTCCTACACCCAAACAACCCAAGGTTAAATCACCGAGAAATCATTCAAATAGAAGAATGGGGGGAGGGGGAGGCCTGCGCCACTGCGACATGATATGGTTCCTAAAGAATGTGAGAAAACCCAACAAGGACTTGTTTGTTACAAGGGCAACTTGAATAATGAACCAGATAACATCAACAGCTCGGATCCAAAATGAAGATGAGCATGGTAGGCCACAGAGCATGTTATCCTGAAGGGAGCTCACGCCCTGCCCCACCTTTGTGTGAACCCTTCCCTTTCCCACCAGCCATGAGGTCCAGAAGGTAGCTTTTCATAAGAAAGCAGAATAAGACCCAGCTTCCCAAACAACAATGGCTGTCGTTGGAAGCAGGGGCACGGGCTTCCAAGCCGCCCTGGTTTCCTGCTGTTAGGGAAATCCAGATGTCAGGAATAAGACATCTCTGTGGTAGACACTGGGAAGTTTGAGGGTGATGATGTTGGAGCCAGAAGATGACAGAAACTGTCAGGAGTGAGACAGGAAGACTTGACAATGGACGTTTGAGAGATCTTTTCCCAACTATGCCACCACGGGACTGAAACCATCTGGATGCCATGAAAAGCTTAGACAGCAAAAAGGAAAATACAAAAGGCAAACACACAAAACCAACCCAGTGTCTTCAAAGTTACATGTAGTAGTATGTTTCCAAATTTGCATTCCATGTCATGGGCGCACCACTTAGAACAAAAAGAAGGTGTTCTGCACAGTAGAGAAACATCATACTGAAAAAAGCTGCGACTGTAAGAAAGGGACAGCCGCCAAGAAGACAGGGCTAGAGTGCTAAGGCCCTGAAGGTCACATGAAGGTCAGTTTTAAGCTTCAGTGCCTGGTAACATGAGAAGGTGCCTTGGCTTAGTGATCTCTTCTATATTTGGAGTGACTGGTGGGTACATTAGTCAATGTGGAAAACAAGCTAGCCTTATTCTTTCTTTGTGAAGGTGTGAAATGCTCACTTGGTGAATGTCACAGCCATGAAGCAGCAGTCTCTATCCAAACTCATGGAGACAATGCATGTATAGACTGTTTCCTTACTTCTCAGGTCCCTAAGGGCTTTGTTCTGGTGACCTACTTGCTAGAGAAGGCTTTCCATCAGAAACTACCACACAAGATGTTCATGTTAACTCTATGGACGTAGTTCAGCTGGGATGCCTTACTAGGAAGTAAATATACTGATTTTATTGCTCAGTAAAGGAGATCTCCAGCTTTCTGTGGTCAGGGTTCAAAATAATTGTCCTTCCTGTGAGGTATTTGTACTAATTGTTGCACGGGTTTATATCACTTGCCGCTTTGTGCTCTGCATGGTGTTACTGACTGCTAAACAGCAGAGATCATTGAGTCCCTGATCGCAGGCAGGTAGTGGAATAGCTTCACTTACATTCCACCCAGGTCTGCTTTTTTGGGAAGATGCTATCTTGGTCAGTATCCAGGTGTTTCTGCCAAATCAGCAAACCATTTCACTGCCTGAGGATTGAATTGGTAAGCACACTTCGTGTCCATCAGATACAACAAAATTTTTAGGAAGGTGTCTTAATGTAGGACACTTTTAAAAAGGTGTTGTTTGTTCTTATCATGTGTATGGGTATTTTTGCCTGCATGTATGCCTTTGTATATTGTATATTTACATATTTGTCTACATACACACTATGCCAGATTTGGCAAGAAAAGGGAGTTGTCGTTCCCCTGGAACTGGAGTTCCAGGCATTTATGAGCCACCATGTGGGTACTGAGAATCGCATGTGGGACTTCTGGAAGAGCAGCCAGTGTTCTAAAGAGCTGAGGCAATTTCTCCTGCCCCAGCATGGAGCTTTTATATTTTCTTTTATTCCAGTATAAAGAATTTGTCTGGAGGAATAGCATTTCAAACTGTAAATAACTAGCCCTGAGCTATGTCCCTCAGGAACCCCAAGGGTCAATTATTAGGAAATGGTCTCCTTCCTTTAAAACCGGGCCACCCTGTCTTAATTTCTGTTGTAGTGCTGTAATAAAACATCATGACTGAGGCACCTTACGAACGAAAGCATTTCACTGTGCTTTTGATTCCAAGGGGTTAGAGTGCATGATGGCAGAGCAAAGGCATGGCAGAAAGAACAGCTGACAGCTTGGATCTTGATGTGCAAGTAAGAGACAGATGGGAAAGGTCTCAAGTCTCTTGAGACCTCAAAGCCTACTCTCCATGACACACCTCCCAGTCCCTCCCAGACAGTTACACCTACTGAGGATCACATATTCAAATATGAGCCTAGGGGGCCATTCTCATTCAAATCATCATAACCCTCCAGTATTTCGCAGAAATTCCCTGGAGTCTGAAACTCAAGTTTTAGTCACTTCTACCAGTAAAGATTTTGCTCAGCCCTATAGATTCATAAAGACTCCAATAGCCTCTTTCCCTGAAACTCCTACATTCACAGAGCCACTTGACACACCTTAGTAAGACTGGGTCAGCTTCTTGTGTTCAGGTACTCAGTGCAGGGGCCATTGTCTTTTGTCATAAAGCAGTTCTTGGAAATACTTTTGTTGTTTTGCCAGACATTGGGCATTCTTAAAGATGCTTCTGACGGGCTACAGGAGCTTTGAAAATTGAGTAGAAAATGTCATACATCAGCAATTGTTTTCTTTTCTATCTTAAAAAAAAAAAATAACAACAACAACAAAAACCCCTTCCACTAGATGCTGAGCAGGGGCAAGGTCTGACCATTACAGAAGTGCTGAATGTGAATACCATCCCATAGCTGAGTCCTTGTGAGAGCAACCAAACAAGAGTGATGAGTTACCTTAGACGCTGAAAACAGTAAAAGGAATGATAATCTTATGGCGCTGTTAATGAGACTCAATTAGGTAATGATGTAAGGAGCTTAGGGCAGTATTTGGCACATAGTCCATACACAACAAAGGATACCTCTTAGGAGTATCATCTGTCACCCATGATAAATGCCTGCTCTTCATGGAAGGTGTGACCCACTCAGTCTCATGCAGGGAGTAGATTCATCTGCTCTGGCCTTCTTGAGCAAGAGGCTCGACCACAATTGGCAGGTGGGGTCCTCCCATCCCAGATATCTATCTATAATAATGGCTGGCATGCTCCTTAAATGAGGACTTTGTGAAGATAACAAGTTATTAGGGGAAAATGACAGGGCCCACCCAACGGAATGAAAATTACCTAGAGGTCACTACACAGTTAACTCAAACACCTAAGCTACAAGCATACCCCAATTGTTCTAGTCTCTTCTCATTAGAGAAACTGCCGAGCTCACTCTCCTTTTCACATGGCACTCACTTTATTATCCTTCTCATTTTCCTGACATTTTTAATGATTTCACAATTTTTCATATCACATAACAACATTTCATTAGGAAAATTCACAGGGCCATTGAGATGGCTCTGTGGGCAAAGGCACTTGCTGCCAAGGCTGAGTAAGATCCCTGGGTCCCACATGGTAGATAGTAAGAGAGAACTGATTCCAGAAGGATGTCTCCTGACCTCTACACATAAGCCAGGTAATAATTTACAAAAGAAAGTTCATTAATTTATAATTATCTCAAAATAATTATAAGTTAAAATTTAAAGTCAAAAGAATAGAATTTTATAAAGAAAAATATAGAATCTCCCATCAGGCTTTTTTCATTAATTATTACTGTCTCTCTTATGAGATACATTATAATTACTTTGGTGTATGATTCTACACATTCTCTATCCATGTCCATCCATGCATGTATGTATGTATATGTACATATATTTTATATGTATATATGTTGCTATGTATGCTTTCAAATAAAAATAATCTCATGCTGCCCATGCTGTCTGATGGCTTTCTTTTTCTATTAGAAAGTCTTGGGTATCTTTTCCTATTTAGATCTTTCTTTTCTTTTCTTTTCTTTTTTTAAGTGTATATGTTCCTTCTTATCTGTATGTGCACCTTGTGTGTATAGTACCCCTGGGGGCCAGCAGAGGGCATCAGAACCCCTGAAACTGATGTTACATGTAATTGTGAATCACCATGTGGGTGCTGAGAACTGAACTTGGACCCTCTGTGAAAGCAGTCAGTATTTTTCAATTGCTGAGCCATTTCTCCAGCCCAGTATTTAACAGTGTACAATTGGAACTGAACCATATATCTAACAAGTACAGCAAGTTGCTATTTTCTCTGTCCAGTATTGTTAATAATTTAGAAGCCTTTGCTTAGAAGACCTTAAATAATTATCTGACTCTTATTAATAAGTGAAAATTGAATATTTTAGTGGTTTGCATTTCCATTCAGTTGGTCCGCATTCTTACATTCTTTATTCAACTTCCTACAAACTAATTAGCCATTGACCTAAAAGAACTTTTGCTTATTATGCTATTACTTTAAGAGTAATTTATGTGACAGGTATGTTTTTATGCTATTGATATTATTATTATTTTACTTTGTTGACTACAATTTTTATTGAACATAAATATTTGAATAACTTAATTGTGAAACAGATCCTTATTTTTCATATTTTTAGTTATTACTTATGAGTTTCTAACTTTGCTGAGATCTTTCATTTTCAATTCAAAATTAACAAGAATTCATTTTTGATTCATTTACTTCTACTTTTAAGAATATTCAAGTATTTAGTACATCTGTAACATTAGAAATAGGAATATGTATTTGAATTTATTCAAATAACTGCACAATCGATTGATCAATATTGAGTATACACTGTATTTCACCTTAATGTTTGGCTAGCCCACTTAATTCTTCATGGATCTGTGAAAACATGTTTCTGGATGATCTGTTGTATCTATGCAAATTCTTGTACCATTATATTAATAATTTCTCCTTGAAACATTTTAACCTTTTGGATGTTATTCTCCATGATAGATTTTTCTGTCTTGGGTTTTCTTTGAAATAAGTTTAAAAATATTTTTTGTAAAAATTATTGGATATGTTTTATTGAGGTTACAAAAGTTCTACATTATTTTAGATTACTTTCCACCTATATAATGCTGGGTAAATTTTTACAAGAATAAGTGTGCTTTTCAACATATTTAACCTTCATATGTCTCAGTAAGATAAAAAAAAATTACCTCTAGATAGATCTTGTCCATTTCTTGCTGATTTATTGGTGTTTTAGTATTTCACTATGCTTGAAAATGAGATAAATGAAAAGGCAGGTTCTTACACACAGGTCTGTTAGTGGGCCTTCTGAGGAGAGCAACAGAACTGAAAACAATACCAGACATGACGGCCAGACACGTCAGTGGAGAAGCCCTGTTGTCTGTGAAGAGTGTGAGGATGAATGTCCCCATCTGATTGCCTTGTCATCATTGAACAAAGAGTTTAGGCTGTTCAGAGCCAAAGACAGTATGAGGAGTGCTGCGCAGCATAGAACAAGAACCTCGACTGTTCCATCCACATGCACATCCTAAGCTGCCCACCAGTTCCTCTGGAGCTGGTGAAGCAGAAGGTGAAATGTCAGCTGATGAGGCAGCTAGCAGACACCGGCTGAGAAAGGAGAAGCCAGTGTGTTTACAGAGCAGTGGAGGGAGAACATGCAGGATATTGAATCTATTTTCAGCCAGTATATTGGTCTTTTTTTCTTTTTTTGGACCGAAGTCAGTATTAATAAACATAAACCCCTTTTAGCCCCTAAATTTGACTCATATGTCTAAATAGTAATTCTGCTAAGCAATCTGTTTTTCTAAGTCCTCCAGATAACTGTGTTAAATCTAAAATAACATGGTTTGAAAGTTTGAATTAAAAAAAAAATCCTTCATTAGCAGTACTTGCAAACTGTTGGTATTATTTTTATTTCATTGTGATGTTTGGTGTCTACCTTAAACAGGTAAATGACTTGGCTTCAGGTCCTGGCTTTACAAGTAATAAATAATAGAACAAGCTGTGAAAGAAAGAAAGAAAGAAAGAAAGAAAGAAAGAAAGAAAGAAAGAAAGAAAGAAAATGAGAGTTTGTATTTAATTTTATTTCTTATCTTCTGCTTTTGCAGAAAGTTTAATTTATTGTGTTGACTTTTTAAACTGCCCCCCTGAGAGATTTCTCATCCTTTTCTTCTAATGTTTTATCCTGTTTCTTTCTGATACAAACTCATGGAATGCAGGTGGTAGAAGTACAGGTGTTTCCCACACATGTCTTTTATTATCTCTATATATTTAGGAGTTTTCATAATAGAGTAGGGCAAAAAACCATATTTTCTGGTTATATCAGTTCACACCTTGAATGTTTACCTGTACCCACCAATGATTATATGTGTTCCTAAGGTACACTCCTATTAATGTTATTGCCTCTGCTCTTAGATGCATTTTTGTAGTTTGTCTAATCCTCTCTGCCTCATTTTTCCAACAGAGGAGTGCTTATGTGACTAAATAATTAGTGTTTGTTTTATTTGCTATATTAAAAAACTTTTAGAAAATAACAGTACATCTCTAAAATACTTTAAATTATCTGATATTTATTTTAATTTCCATTATCATTCATAAACACATACTACACAAGATCCTCACACTGAGGAGTACAGCAAGGCTAATATTTAATTACTGTCTTGACATTTCACGCTATTTTAGATCACAACAAAATCTGTGAGGGTCCAGAGATAATTGCAGCATACCATTAATGTTGCCAGTTTAAGGCTGTTATACACAAACTCCAATTGGTCAAATGAGTAACTATTAAAATCTTCAAGATTATTAAAACCAACATCTGTTGGGATAATTTGACAAAAACTCAAGTCATGATGATTCTTCATCCATATGCCATCAGTTTTATTACTTCTTTTGTAGCATTACTCAAATAGAAAAAAAAAGGTCAACTCTGCTTATGATTTTTATGAAAGAGAAATTCCACAAGTGCCTCGTTAATGACCTGATTTTTGTGCTAGCTATCTGCGTAAGAACAGGCTCTTTGCTTACCTACAGTTTGCACACAGATCTACCTGATGGACTGCTTACGGAATCACATGCTTACAGGTACATATGCTGCCTTGTAGACCATCACTAGAGAGGGCTACAGGGCTGAAAAGGAAACTCAGTTGACAGAGCATGACCTTGGTTATGATTCCCAGCACTGTGAAACTGGACATGGTGGCAGTCCTCTAAGCCCAGCAGCCAAGAGGCAGGAGGAGGAGTTTCAGGGCATCCTTTCTTCCGTTTTCTTCTACAGGCCAATGAGGGCACTGCCTTGTACAAGAGATTTTCAGAAGGTGATCATGATGCTGATAACCCTTTTAGGATTTTCTTGGTGCTCTCTCTACCTTAACCCTCGTCAAGAAGATAACAGAGCAGAATTGTAATAGAGCCCTATTTTTTTCCACATCTATATGAGGAATTAAGGCTACAGCAAACAACATCTTAGGCTCAGGTAGGTTGGTTCACTTTAATTCTGCTCAGGAGAGCAATAACTTGGATTCTACATATGGTACTGGCCTCACACAATAGACTCTAACACAGTGTAGATGTGCAGTCTTTATTAGCTAAATAGAGGAGTGACAGAGATCCCAAGAGAAGTTCTTCCGAAGTACCAATAAACAAAGCCAAGAACGTGATTTGATCTGCTCTTCTTGCGTGCTCACTTGGAAAATGGCACGGGCCTTCTTCTTGTGCTGCTGGAAGGTGACTGACTGTAAGAGGCACTGCTGCCCAGCAGGGAAGCCAGGGACCTGCCTTAGTGAGAGCTATGGATAAGAAGGGCAAGATCCACGCCATTTTCAAAGTCCCATGCTTGCCTCCTACTGTATACTTGGTACACTCTAAGTTTGTTTCCTCCCCACCCCCCCGTGGTATCTGTTCATGGTGGTATCTTCTTTTCCTGCCGGGGTTGGGGGAGCAGAAATCAGCTGAGCTGCTTAGAAGAGGTTTAGACCAGTTTTACTTGGAAGGACATTTTTCAACCTGTATTGCTGCTCACAGGCTGTGCAGTGTGCTCCAGGTTTCCGGCTTTGTTGAGCTCTCACCCATTCTGGGGTAGGTCATAGTGACATAGCTGTCTCCGAGTCATCTCTGCTGCTATCAGTAACCACTCACCCATTCTGCAGTGAGCAACTCTAATAAAACTCATTGGATTTTGGTGGTATCTGTGCTTTGGTCTGTCTTGGGTTCACAATCTGGGATGAGTAGACCTGTGTGTTGCATCTTCCCAGGAACAGTTTTATCACATAGCAGCTGGCCAGGGAGGTCTACGCACTGCTCTACGCACCGTGCATGAAGTAACTGTATGGGGGACGTTCATTGTCTGCATATGATAACCAGCATTTTGCTGATTTTCTCAGCTTTGGTAGTACAGGGCACATGTATCTTCAGACAACAGCCTTTTACACTTTAGAAGCATTGCTCCTGGCCAGGCAGTATTAGCAAGTAACACTTGTTCTTTCTCCAGACATTTTAAAGTATTTTTTTGTGTTGGACCATCTTTTGTTAAGTAATAGAATATTCGGGCTGCTGTACTTCCATCATTGCTATTAGGAAAGTGCCACAGATGGAAGGGCCAACAGCTTCATGTGTAGCCTGATTTGCCTGAAGAAGTACACACGTGCACACAGACACACACACGTTGCTAGGTGAACCTGGGGCCTCACACATTCTAGGTAAGTCTCCTACAATTGAGCAGTATTTCCAAACATTAACCTATTCTTTTCTGTGTTTTTTTACTTTCATTTACAATGAGCTAATTTCAAAATAGGGCTGATATTTATTATGGTTTTGTTCATTTTTATAAGAATTAAAGTAGAATTTTGAGTCACATATTTAACCATCCTAGGCTACTTGGGAGCTACAGTGACAGATACGGGCTCAACCATGCAGGATTGATGAGGGTGCAGTTACGGATCTCCTTGTCTTCCTTGGTGGAACAGCGCTGTTTTGTTTTGTTTGTTTTGCTGCGTTTTGTTTCCCAGTGATTCTGTGCTTAGCTCTCAGGGTAGAATCGTAATCTGTCTTTGCCAGATAGGGTGATCTTTTCCAGGGAAGGTTATATGATTCAGTTTAGGCCAATGAAAAGGAAGAGCAGGTTTGTATCGGGCTGGGGTGGGGTGGGGTGGGTGGGTGGGTGGATTTCCCTTCCTGAGGAGCTTTATAAAGTTCTCTTCCTTTCTGCTTGGAACACTAGCCCAAGAGAATGTAATGGAAGTGACAGTCTGACTGTAATTATAAATGTTGAATTGAGTCTTTAGTACGAAGTTATTGAGCCACACATCTCCAGACACCCGTGAGGATGAAATATCTTTATTACATAAGCAGCATGAAGTGCAGATTCTGTTTCTCTCTAAGTGCATCTGGTCCAAAATTCAGGTTGCAATGAAATTCTTGCTCACCTCTCAATAGATCTAATAAAATATTTTCTGCGTTTCCTTTCAGGTACTTTACTGTGTATACTAGCAAATATATCCCATGTGTTTCGTAAAACCAAGAGCATACTGATGAAAACTTTCATATTTTGCTTTACGCATATCACTATAGTATGTCTTAGAATGTCACTGGATAATCTCTAAAAGCATTATTTATGATAGTATAAATGGGCTATGATGAATGTGCGTAAGAGTAGACAGAACTTCCCTCTGTTGATTTAATAGTTGAGATAATTTTGTTGTTGTCGCCTTGAAACTGTTCTACCACAGAGCAAAGAAAAAGCACAGATTGTTAAGGGGGAGACTTGCTAAGGGGAATGAGAATCCACAGTTCCTTCAGAAGACAGACGATTACATGAGATGTGAGGCAACACACACTTAGGAGGTCTGTAACATTTCCAAACATTGCTGTGAACAACTTTAAGGAAAAAGAAGTGAACACTAAGTTCGGAGAGTAGACAATGGTTTCAAAAGTCACTTCCTCAGAAAGGTGACCAGGGTAGACACCCATACCATCTCACCCTCCACATCCAGATGAGTTTACAAAGTCAAAGTGCTGGCTAGCAGCAGGGATCCTGTGGGATGTTTTTACCTCCTCAATAACACTTGACACTTCTTAAAAACAAGGGAAAATCCTCTGCTGTGTTTCTCCCCCTGCACAGCAGTGGGGAGAAGGGCAGAGAGTAAAGCCTTCGACTTCATGGGGTGTGCACACTTAGGTTCCCTGAGTCTGGCCAATCTGTTTCCGACTGCGGGATCAGTGGGTACACTCCAGCCAGGAGATCTGATAAGGGTGCGTCTGTGCGCACATTCGTTCATGTTTTCAGAGAGAGGGTGATCCTGTGGCTGGCCTCTTCTACTTGGCTCAACTATGCTGAGCTATTAGTGCCCAGAAAAACCCTGTGGAGATAGAGTATATTATAATCCTCACTCCATACATGAAGAAATGGAGGCACAGGTGGCGAGAAATAGAAGCGGGTTTCTAGTTCTAGAATTCCCATTTTTGACTATCAGAGCACAGATTCTCAAACTTTCTTGGTTTTGTACAATCTCAGTGTTTCAGAAATGTATCTTCACGTTTTTCAAGGCCAAAGGCTTTCCTTTATCGAGTCTTTAAAGCAAGACAGTTTAGTTACATGGAATAACAATTAGCCATTTAAAAAATAATAGACATACTGTATTAGGCAGAGGTGTTTTTTTTTTTTTTTTTTTTTATAGAGGAACAGAACCAACATAATGTTTGTGTATCTCCTATATGTATGAACACTCACACACACGCACAAACACACACACGATACAGTAAGAAATACAATACAGCCTGGGAATCCAACAATACCTGTCTACATACTAGAGAAGCTGAAGAGCTGGTAACATCTCAGCAATACCAGTGCAGCGCTGGAAGCCTTGAGCTCCCTGTAGAGTTCCTGGTACATCTGAAAGCCAAAGAAGCTGAAGCAGGCTGTGCAAAGAGTATGTTTGACCCCAGAAGTAAAATACTTGTCCAGAGGGCAGAAACAAAGGCAAACAGGCACACACTTGCTTTTACCAATGACCTAATGATAGTGGTGGACTTGATACCTGGTCCACCACTGGTAGATAAAACTCGTCCACATTGAGTCCCCACCCCCACCCCCACAGAGTTAATTCTGTATGGAAGCACCCTTGGATAGAAGTTCAGAGGTATGTCGCTTCAGTTGTTCCAAATTTAGCGAGTTGACAGGCATAATCAACCATCGCACATGCGCATTGAGGAACAGAGCTACAGTTTGAAATGAGATGATTGAATTTCATCTGAAATGTCCACAAAATGCCTGTGTCTCAGCTGAGAGTTTATTGGTCAGTTCTGGAGACTTTAGGAGGTAGAGCTTGTTGGAAAGAAGTTAGGTCACTGGAGTAAGAGCCATAAAGGCAAAGCTGGAACCATACTCTGTCTCTATCTCTGTCTGTATCTTCCTCTCTCTCTCTCCTTCTCTCCCTCCTTCTTCTTCCTCTGCCTCTCCACTTCCTCCTCTCCCAGCCATCACAAATTGCTTAACTATCAGTTGGTACACTTTCACACACACACACACACACACACACACACACACACACACACACACAC
>NW_026585895.1:31615092-31704551 GCF_907164565.1 Psammomys obesus
ACACACACACACACACACACACACACACACACACACACACACACACAAAGTGTATGCTACTGCAGGTCAAAAACAAAGGGGAACAAATTGCCAGGGACTGAAACCTCTGGTACTGTGAGCTGAAATAAAAATGACCTTTCTGCAAGTTAGTGTCCTAGTTTACTTTCCATTCCTGTGATAAAACACTGACAAGAACCAACTTGGTGGAGGAAAGAGATCATTTAAACTTTCAGCTCCTAAGTCACAGTCCATCACTGAGGAACCTCAGGTCAGAAACTCGAGGTGGAGTTCTGGAGGCAGGAGCTGAAGCAGAAACTGGGGAGGAATGCTGCTTCCTGGCTTACTTGGCTTGTTTGTCCTGCTTTCTCATACAACACAGGACCACCTACATGCCCAGGAGTGGCACCACCCAGAGTAGGCTGGGCCCTCTCACATCAATCATTTATCAAGAAAATGCCCCACAGACTTGCCTACCGGCCAACAATATGAAGGTATTTCCTCAGTCAAGGTTTCCTTTCCCCAGATGATTGTTGCTTGTGTCAAGTTGGTTATGAGATAGAAAATGGGTTAATAGAGGAAGCACATTTTAGCTCATTCATAAGCAGCTAAAAGTTATGAATGCCGTATCACGGCCTGTTGAGCACTAGGTAACAAATCTTGTACTTAGACTGAGCACACTATCTGTGTTTCCTGGTTTCTTCTTGATTATGATGTATCATATTTATTTTAATTGTAGCAACTGCCAAAAATTTAGCTTTTAGTAATAATCTTCCTGCCATTAAAGACTATGTAGCATGATCTAGTGCTTAAATTTCAATAACCTCTAATTGTTCTCACGCTGCTGATGTATGTCAACTAATAGTGTGTTCCTGTCCAATATGTAAATGCTCTGAGTAGCTGCTAGAAGCACCTGGTACTGCTTCTGAGGCACTTCAACTTAGTGTGGGAACCCTTGCTGTGGGCACTCTCACCTGTGGGCTCAGGACCCAGGAGAGAGATGAGCCCTGTTTGTGCTGAAAACTATATTCAAGTTGTCAGATTTGTTACAGTGTAAAGCTTTGTTTGTTATTGCATGGCTGGGATAGAAACCATGATGGGGTGCAAGCTAGGCAAGGGCTCTATCCCTGATCCTCCCTTCCCAACTTACATGCAAGTGAGGGACTTGTTCACTTATCTTAGCACTCCTGTGAGTTGAAAAGAATGGCGTTTGGGCCTCATCCATTCTGTCTTGCCATAGATGAGAAATCTGGGGTTGAACTAATCAGCTTCTAAAATCCTTTCTAAACTTTTATCATGGATTTTTGTACTCCTGGGTTTTTCACGGGAAGGTATAACATTGCTTTTCTTTAATCTATAACATGAGGACTGTAGGGTCTGTGACAGTAAGTGGCAATAGGCTTAAGACAGATTTCAGTTGTAAAGCACCACTGTGTCTCCACTGTGAAGATGGTGTATGGGCTCATAAGTGTTAACACAGGTCTGCATTAGGACCACCAAGTGGGCTGTGATAACACTACAGAAATTTTAAGAAAAAAATCATTTAAAGTATTCTGATTTGCAATTGTTATTCAGTCCCACTCCACAATTCTGCTTATTCATGATCATTTTAATACTGGGTAGATTAAAAAGCTCTCACCACCCTGCATAGTTTCGATCTAGCATTGTTCAGCTTATTTCCTATGCATGAGGACTACGGCCAACATGTTTCAAGATCTTTTAGATGTGTGTATGTATATAATTTATTGTTTGACAATCTTAACACATGAACATAATGTATTTTGACCAAATCCACCCCCACTCCCTTCCTTCTAACTCTTCCAATATCTGTCCAACACTTTTCCCTCTCAATTTTGTGTGCTCTTTTTTTTTAAACCACTAAATCCACTTATTTTTGCCAGTATGTGCATGGCCGTCCTCTGCAGCATGGACAGCTTCCCAGATGCCACCTCTGAAGAAAACTGACTCTCCTTCTGCTAGCAGCCATCACTTGACAGCCTCATTTAGGGCTGAGAACTTCATGATCCCCTCCCACACACACACACATACTAGGATGTGGGATGGCTTGACCTTGTGCAATTCTTGTGCCTTCTGTGGCAGGGGTTATGAGTTCATGCCTGTAGCTTTCCCTGCCATGTCCGGAAAACACTGTTTCCCAGAAGTCTCCCGCTACCTCTGACTCTTTCAATCTTTTGTCCCTTTTATTTGGAATGATCTCCAAATCTTGCAGGGAGCATGGTGCAATACAGACATCCCCCGCTCGGGCTGAACACTCCACAGTCTCTTATTCTCTGCACACTGACCAGTTTTGAATCTCTGTTAGTCACTCTACAACACAAAGAGACTTCTCTGAGGACAGTTGAGCACTGAACTCATCTGCAGGAATTTAAGCATTTAAGGGTGCTTCAATACTATCTCCATTTAAAGCACAACTTTTCTTGTAAAGATTTATTTATCTATTCTGTGTATATGAGCTTGCTATGTACACCTACATGCCAGAAGAGGGCATCAGATCCCAGTATAGATGCTTGTGGGCCACCATGTGGATGCTGGGAATCAAACTCAGGAACTCTGGAAGAACAGACAGTGCTCTTAGCCGCTGAGCCATCTCTCAAGCTCTAAAGCATCTTTTTAAAGATAAGCAGAAACATAGCAATATATTACGAGCTCACATCACAGCTCCTTAAGGTTCAAATGCACTAAAAGCTAGATTCTTTGTTTCCCTAACCCCTGAAAATGAAGATGATTTTGTTTGTAGACTGTATAAAGATCCCCTTCAGCAAAAATCATATAAGTCAGAGAGTAAATGCTTATGCTTTGGGGAAAGTATCTTCATCTGGTTCAGTGAGTTATTGAAAAGATAGTTGAAAATGTCATTCATTTTGTTATAGTATCCTCTTTGCCGTAACAAAATTTTCTGTTTGTGTATTTAAAAAAAGGCTTTTCTCAGGTAACATGTCTCTTTTTAAACTGTTTCTCCCTTTGTTTCTGGCTCTTTGTTCAAAGGCCAATTGGTTTCCATTTTACATACTAATCAATGCTTGTTCGTTATTTTTTCCTCTGCCTCATTTTTCCTTCAACATTAATTTCATTTGAATATTTTGTTCATTATTTTTCAAGTCACCAAATCATGGGTAAACAAAGATTTATTGGTCACATAGAAAATATTCAAAGGAATGGTAGACACGGCTTGGATGACACGTCTCAAGAAACATATTTAAGGAGCTTTATAATAAAAACAATTGACAAGGTCCTGAATAGGGCCTGAGGACTGCCAGCATGAAATGCAACGCCCGAGGTAGTGACAGCGGCAGCAGGCTTTCCACCTCCCCGCTCTGAGGCGATAAAGAACAGGAGCCTTGACTCTGACCCAGAAAGAGCAGTTATGGATAAAGGGCCATCTGGCAGCAGCTGGGGTGTTCAGCTGTGGCTCGTCCGATGTAGACGACCTCCCAGGGAGGAAAACAGATGCAACAAACACCCCAGTTTTGTTGTTTTCCTACCTTCTGGTCTCCTGCCTGATGTCAAACCCAACAGGAAGACAAAGAGCAAGGAATGCAATGATTCAGGGCGGCCACGATCTAAGCCGAATGATGACAGGTGCCGAGTATTTCTGAATGTGCAAACAGGAGCTCTCCAGCATGTTTAGAAATGGTTAGAGCCACGGGTTGGGTTTCAAGTATGCTCCAATGGCCAGAATGTTAAAGGTTAGATTGTCGGGGGGGGGGGGGGGGGGCCGTTTTGAGATCGTAGAACTAAGAGGTAGATTCGGGGAGAAGGCGGTAGACCTTTGGAAAGATGCCCTCAGTGCTTTGAGGAGGTTGGGGGCGTGGGAGGACTGCTTCCTACTCCTCTCTTGCTCACTCAACCTGCGGAGGTTGGCTTGCCCTGCTCCACGCTACTCCTCCATCAGAAACTCCAAGACAACAGGACAGCCAATCACAGAATAGAAGCTTCGAGAATTTCTCTCTCTGTAACAAGTTGATTATGTCATCTATTTGGTTTAGCAAGTGAAAATCTACTAACATAATCAGGAATAGTAATAAATGATCCATGAACAAAAAAGAATCTATATTCTGGGGGAATTCAATGTGGCTCTGACAGTCCCTGCGAGTCTACTTCAAAGAGAATATTCAAGAACTTCACAATCATCTAATAATATAAACCCTAATACATAAAAATACAACGTTGCATACATATAATTTTACAATATAAACTAAAATTTGCACCATATGTTTATCATCACACACAGACTAAAAATAGGAATCATCTACATAACTGTCCCTCTCCTACTGTGCACAAATTAAGTTGATATTTTGATGTGAACTACAACTTGGATATCTGCACCAAATTTTCAACTTAACATATGTACGCTTTGTTGACCTTGATATTTTTTTTAAACAAACCTACTTTATTTAGGGTTACTAAACGCTTTTATCTCCCTTCCAAACCCCGCCCCCCAAGACCGGGTAGGAGGGAAAAAAGGTTAGTGGGGAGAGGGCCGGAGTACTCACTGCTACTTCCTGATGGGTAGGTTTGTAGGATTCTTTGGGGTGCAATACCAAATATGCAAATCTCAGTAGTCCAGAAATCCAGAAGTTCAGGTTACCAGCAAATCAGCAAACAGCAAACACAGCAGCAGGAGGAAACCAGCAGGAAGCAGTCCTCCTCTAAGCAGGACCTCTTCGTCCTCTGGGCTGTCATATTTATACCCCTCAAAGTCCTCAGAATTCAACTAATTCCACCTGGCAAAGACCACGCTCTCCACAAGACACTCAACAGGTGTGGACAAGCTAACCTCCCCCCATTTGGAATTTTAACAAAAACATGTTTACGTATCATAAACCAAAATGTCCACAACAACACTTTTGGGAGATAGACTTTTGTTCACTCATGAGACAGACAAACCAGAGTGGAATTTTACTAAGGGAGTGCTGATCAAAAAGCCAAAGACCAATAGAAATAGAAAGCTTTCCATAAGGTTCTAAATGCTCCTGCTCTTATTTGAGGGCCATTTCTTTGTAATGTGGCTTTAAAACCCTGTCTTCATGGGCTAAATGCTGTCTTCCAAAGTTTTGAAATGAGTCTCATAATGTTTTACCTGATGGGGTTTACTGATCCGGGTGTGATTTGGCTGGTTCTCATTGTTTCTGTAATTAGTGCGCTGGCATTTTGCGTGACAGGGAATGGAGATGCATGAAGTTTTTGCATTGTCATTCCCAGCCAACACACAGGAATTCCCTACAGGCCTGCTCCTAAGTGCATACTCAAGGAGGAGGAAAGGAAAGGAAAGGAAAGCTGGAAGGGAAAGGATGCTTTCCTTGGCAGCAAGCTAAAGGGGATGCTTTAACATGGCAGCCCCTCATGCACACTGAAATATTTACCAGCCTCAATAGTTGCAGTGGGTTTTTATGTATTATAAATGGATTTTGCCACTTTGACCTGTCTGTGTTTTCTGGCTTATTTAGATTTAAAGATTTAAATAATATATTTTTCTTAACTTGAAAAAAAAAAAGGACTGTTGTTCTTTCATTTAATCAGTTTGCAAATTAAATCAGATTTTGAAGGCTATTTAATAGCAGCTAAGTCTACTGAGCATTGACTTTAATTAATTTTCTTTCTCTGACTCTGTAGCGCAATCAACAACTAAACCAAATCCAGCTGCCTTTGGGGGGTGTTGGCTGATTGAAATACAATCTCAAAATTTGGTTAATATAATGGCATAAGCCCATTAGAAAGAGAATAGAAAGCATTTGAGTTTGTGTTCCTAGAGTGATGAACCTGTGTAGAAGTCCTTTGTGACCACCAAGATTTCAATCATTAATGCATCAAGTGGCTGAAACTCTTGACCTTCAGCTCGCGGGCACTTGAGAAATTTTTCATTCCTATCTCCTAACTAAACAATGCTTTTAATTTTCTAATAGGCTCCAACTCATTCCTAAGAAGCTTCAGTTTCTGAGACAAGCTTTCACATCTTCCTGATAAAGTGGCAGCTTTGTTGGACATGCACTGGATACTTGCACATTAGCCTTCAACCAGCAGATTGTTTTACATCCCAAAAGAAGAGTATATGGGAATGCAGAAAAGAAGGTGACTCTAAGGGTCATGGGAATTATTTGGGAAAAAAAAAAAAAGGAAAGCAATGTGAGATAAGTCTAAGGAAAATATTTAGTTCCATAATTTGGGGCTAGGATGTCATTCAGCATTTTGGTAACACATGTTTCAATTAAGCGGAGTCGGCAAACAGTCCTGATGTGTCTGGGCTTTCTGTATCATTATTGTTGGCTTTGATGGCCAT
Source organism: Psammomys obesus (assembly GCF_907164565.1). Lineage (NCBI taxonomy): Eukaryota > Metazoa > Chordata > Mammalia > Rodentia > Muridae > Psammomys > Psammomys obesus. Next base: position 31,621,388 of record NW_026585895.1, read on the forward strand.
TAGGCTCACAGGAAATAAGAGAAGCCTGACACCACCAAGGCAACTAGAACAGGACTTTCTATTTCCACACATGGCATCAACAAGTGTCCTACACCCAGGGCTTTTATTTCTTCAATAATGTAATAATAGAGGTGAATTGCTGTGGACAATTCGTGACTTTGGATGGCACAAAATGAGCATGCTGCCACTGCTGTTTGGCTTTGAATCATCTGTAATGAAGTGCCCAGGAGGGGTAACACACAGAGTTTCAACCGTACACAGCAGGTGCTGATGATACTTCAGAACGTGACTGATTTCCTCTCTTTGCTCCTTCCCGTACTTTCTTCTCCTATGCTGACAAAAAAAAATTGTCTAAAATGCTACCTGAACGGAAGAGTCCACAACTTCTTCCAATGACAACCACTCCTTTTGTACCGAGTTTAAACCAATGTCTGTATTTTATGTTTGCTGAAGAGGATCTATCTCTGCTTTCTGGATTCTATAAATCTCTGCCTTCTGAGTGGGTGGGGGTGGGCAGACAAATGACAAGAAAGAAAAGCCACCAGCTTGTTTAAAATCCCGGCTCCGGGTTTATTCCAACCATTAGGGTGAGCTTAAACAAGGCTCTGGGGACTTTGCCTATGGCTCATTCAGGTTTCTTTCACCTCTGCCCAGCTGCATTTGTACAAACACCTGCAAATTCTTCCCAGAACTGGTTCTAGTGAGTTGTCTGGCAGACAGACCAGAGGGATGCTGTGCAATTTTGTTCCATTTCTCCCCACTGCCCTGCCTTTCAACCCTTTTTAGCATTGAGAAAAATGCTGTTATTAAGGAACATCTTCTGTGATAGCATTTTGCTGTTACTAACTGATTGCTTACGTGCTGTGATTTAATCATGGGCTCTTTACCAACAGACCCTGTACGTGGGTTATTTATGGACCAGAGTGGACAAAGAAAGTTGAGAATAGTGCAAGTTGTACTTCCCTCCTGCTCTCTCATTGAGTGGACAGTGTCCCTCTCTGGGTAGATGGAGTTGACTACACTGTGGCTTATGGTCAAGGCGGTTTTCCTCATGCTTCTGGGAGAAACTAAATATACAAACAAATGAAGCAGATTGACTTCAGAATATATCTGAGCCTGGTGCCAACCCACACAGCCTAGGGATTTGTGCCACCCACTTCACACTCCCTGCACTGGACTTTTTAACCAAAAAAGTGAGTCACCTTTCTGATTTCATGTAGTATGTGTCCGTGTGTCTGAGTGTATGTTGAAGACTAAAGAGGAATGGAGTTTCTTTTTAGTGAGCTCAGTCCACTTTCAGCAATTTGAGATATCAAACTGTTTCGCCAGTCAAGTTTCTCTGACAGCTCTAAATTGTATTGCTCAACATTTGCACCCCAAAGGTGGTTATCCCCAGAAGGTGAAGCATAATACTTGTTTGAATAACATCTCCAGGCAAAGCATAATATGCGCTATGCCTTAACGAGGCAAACAAGAATTAATGAAGGCTTACTTGCAAGAAGAACTGGAAGTGGAATATTTAGAATCCCCTAAAAAGTTTTGCAAAATACTCACTCCCATAACCCATTCCCCATGACTGAAGGGTATTCAGAGACATCAATAGGGGTGATGCTGAGGAACCCCACAAAGCTTAGGAACAAGCAAGTTGCTCCTGTAGTCAAAAAGGCCAGAAATGAAGATAGGAAACTGTAGCCTATAATCTGAGAGGCCAGGCATCTATTTAAACATCAGGATTTTGTTACTAATAATTGTGGAATAGGCATACCTGAGTTCAACTTATTGTACCACAGTGTTCTATACGTTCTGATCTTCAGGTCTGGCCAAAGAGATTTGAAAGCTGAAGCTTTATTCGCTCAGGCTTGATCTGTTGTTTTATAACCTTGCTGCAACTCTTATATGCAGCACCAACAGTTCAGTTTTGTTTTGCTTCTTAAACCAAAACCATCAATTTGCATAAATACAAGCACAGTTATTTTTGTCCATGCTGGGTCTTAGGATGTTAAATAAGTACTCTGTCTACCACTGAGAAATTTCCCCAGATCTTGGTATTTTGAGACCATATATATATATGGATGGCCTTGAACTTATTATTTGACCTCAGACTCCCAGGAATAACTGGATTAGCCTGCACAACCACACCTGGCTAGAAACAGAATTTTCATGAGTTTCTTCTTTGTAGTGTTCCTAGGGAGCTGTGATTCCATTTTAACTACTTAATCTCTAACAAATGTTTAGGAAGAAACCACTAGGCATTGGCTACTCCACAGTGGGTTACAAAGTGAGTCTTCAGTTTGGAATGGGAACTTTGTACTGTCCCACTCCTATATGTCAATGATACCATCATAGCTGCCCATTACCCAGGCTTTTTTCAGTGCTTAATGTCTTGCAGATGAAGAGCTGCCAATATAACTTTATTTGATGAGTGAGAAAAGTATGTTCCCAAAACTTAACTTTTTCAGAAGTTATTAGGCCCCTGAACAAGCTTTGTCTATCTCTCAGCTGCTATTCATGTCTCAATGAAGGAGTCAGAAGAGGTGATGTCGCAAGTCATCAAATTACTCATGCCATTAAACTGACTCTAACCTAAGAGTTCTGTGTAGAAATACAGACTTAAAAGGAGTGTAACTGTCGCTGTCCTTGTGGGGCTCCTGTCCTCTCCAGGTCTTACTGTCTCCCACTTCTTTCCTAAGATTCCCTGCACTCTGCCCAAAGGTTGGCCATAAGTCTCAGCATCTGCTTTGATTCCCTGTGGGATACAGCCTTTCAGAGGCCCTCTGTGACAGGCTCCTGTCCTGTTCCCTGTTTTCTCCTTCTTCTGATGCCCATCCTCTTTGCTTTTCGGAATGGGGATTGAGCGTTTTAGTCAGAGACCTCCTTCTTGATTAGTTTCTTTAGGTGTACAGATTTTAGTAGGTTGATCCTATGTTATATGTCTAATATCCACTTATGAGTGAGTATATACCCTGTGTGTCTTTAGCAGAACCAAAAAAATCTGGGCACAGGGGTCTTTTCTGAGACTGATACTCCAACCAAGGACCATTAATGAGATAACCTAGAACCCCTGCACAGATGTAGCCCATGGCAGTTCAGTGTCCAAGTGCGTTCCATAGTAATGGGAACAGGGACTGTCTCTGACGTGAACTGATTAGCCTGCTCTTTAATTACCTCCCCCTGAGGGAGGAGCAGTCTTACCAGGCCACAGAGGAAGACAATGCAGCCACTCCTGATGAGACCTGTTAGACTAGGATCAGAAGGAAGGAGAGGAAGACCTCCCCTATTAGTGGACTTGAGGAGGGTCATGCATGGAGCAGGGGGAGGGAGGGAAATATTGGGAGGGGAAGAGGGAGGGATTTATGCGGGAGTTACAAAGTGAATAAAGTGTAATTAATAAAATTAAAACAAAAAATATTCAAAAAGGAGTGTAGCTAAACCTAGAGCTTCTGATTTTGAGCTCACTTATGAACATTTTACTTTTTGATTTATTTTTAAATTTTAATTTAAAAATTTAAATTTAAATTATACTTTTTAATTTATTTTTAAATTTTTTTCTTTTATCAATGAGCATGGTTACATACAAATGTCTTAATAGGACAGGCCTCTTTGGAGACAAGAGTTTTGCTAAACAATGTTAAAAATAGACTGTTAAAAGTCCTTTTCAGTTCTGTTTCAACTAAATCCAATTTTAATTCTAAGAGAGTAACAGTTCATGGATAATGAATGAAGTTGTCTGAACTTGGAAAGAGAAATCAATTCAGTTCTGCCTATGAAGCAATTCTTCTTAATGCCCATGACTTCTATAATGACATTATATATATAATTCACATAACGTTTTTCTATTTTTTTAATAACAAGACAAAATGTAATATCTATCTTGGGTTTATTATTGGGTTTGGAAAATAAAAGATAATTCAAGATAGCATGTAGCCACTTACTGTGAAAATTCCTGTGGTGGAGACTTTGTCTTTCATTCACTGTTCCATCACATCAGCGTTCGGGCTGAGCGGCCTTCCACAGGGCATCCTCACAAAAATGCTTCTCACTAAAAAGCAATAGAGATTTTACTTCTTGATGTAGTGCCCAGGGTCTTGGTATCTTGTTGACTATAAATGAAGCCATGATGTATGACAGCAGCAACATATTGTCCCCATGTGACAGGGGAGTTCTCTCTTCAGAACTCTAGTATCCTTTCAAAGCATGAAGCAGACAACCCTTCAATGGAGGCTGCCACTCAAATGTCTCAGGGTTCCCTTTAATCTGTACCTGTCCTTGCTTTCTATGTTTTCTCAAAGAACAGAAAGAAAAAGAAAAAGGAAGGAAGAAAAGAATCTACAGGGTCAACACTTAATCTCCTTCATGACTAGATCTTACTAAGAACACAATATACAATTCTGTCAGTGTACAGATAGCAGGCACAATTCAGGTATAGAATCTAGCATAAGGCTGGACTCATCGTATTACTGTCACAGCATATGTGTGATATTTTAAAATTTTCCTATTTTACTTCCCAGAGTACTAACTTGTTTTTTAATATTTATATTAATTCCTTGAAAATTTCATACAAGGTGTTTTGATAATATTTCCTGCTCCCCTGATACACAATGCCCCCTAACTCCTCTTAGATACACCTCTTACTCTTATTTCCCAACTTTGTGTTCTCTCTTTTATAAGATAACCCACCAACCTCAATTTGCACTTCCCAGGTACTTCTAAGTGTGAGGGCCATTTAGTGGAGGATGGTCAAACTACCAGGGCCCAAATCCTTCAAGAAAACAGACTTTCCCCTCCCCCAGTAGCCATTAACTGTTCATTACTCAGTTAAGTGGGGGTGTGGGCCTCCCCAGCAAAGGACCATTAGGGTTCACTGGCCTGGGACAGCTTCTGCTGACATGACTTCCGAAGTAGTCAGGCTGAGAGTGTGTGACCTGACGTCGTCGGAGAGTCAGCCCAGAGACAAACAACCGATGGCAGGCTCGGAGATGGTGTGGAGGAACCTGCTTGGCAGACAAAGCTCTATAATGTGCCGTCTCTTCCCGAATAAACGAGTCTGCAGCCACTTGCCCTGGGTTTGCTTTAACCCGACTCCCGGGTTTGTGTCCCAGTGTCTGTGACTCGGCACCTCTCATCCCCTCAGCATGAACCCCCTGTCCTCACCCATGGACTGGACCCTTGGGAGGAGGACCAACATGGGGGTTCATGAGCCTTTCCCTGTCTGTGCTAACGTATTGACAGGCTTGATCTTTTTCCATTCTTGTACAGGCAACCATAGCTGCTGTGAGTTCGTGAGGGCATCATCCCATCATGTCTTGAAGAAACTCTTTTATTCTAGTCTTCCTCAACTTCTGGTTCTTATCAGCTTTCTACACCTCTTCTAATTCCAAGATCCCTAAGTTTTGGAGGGGTGACACACACACACATATTATCACCCATATCAAGAAGAGAATTTCAGTGAGGCAATCAAAAATCACCAATTATGCAGACTATCTGCAAGAAATTATGTCTATTCTATATCATTTATGACATATATGTGTGTGTATATATATATATATATATATATATATATATATATATATATATATATATATATATATATTCCGTTTGTGGCCGAGCACTCCATTGGCACTTATTCTCTGTGTTTTGACTAGTTGTGAGTTTCTGTGTTAACCACCATCCTGTATTGATGATGATCCACTTGTTTTATTATCTCCTAAGATTCAAGCTCTAAAACGAGTTAACAAAGACTACAAGAAACAGAAACAATTTAATAGGCATATAATCTGGCTTCTGTTCAGATTAGAACTTGTAAAAGTTGGTCAATTCTTACAGCAGTGCATCCAAACACTTTGAAAAGTGAGTTCTTCTAAGTTGCCATAGCAGCAAGTATTTGGAGCTAGAAATATCTTTGGGATTATATGTTGTGTTGGTTTCAGAAATGTATTATTATAGGAAATGTCACAGAGTTTCATTTCAACATTACTTGGTAGCAGTCATGGCAGTAAGAAGTAAGTCTCGGGAAAGCACTGGAGAAAGGTGGCTGACCCCAAAACTTCCTTATTTAACTTTGCTCTCCTAGACGATTTATAACGAATAAAATGCATTACCTGGGGCAGATTTCTTTTATTCAGAGGTACTGTACTTTCGTGAGGACGCTACTCAGCACACATCAATAGCCAGGTGCAGACATCCGCCAGAGTGCTGATTCTACTTCACATCATAGGTCCAATTTTGCCAGCTAGTTTTGTAAACAGATGATGATTTCTCCTTCAACAGAGATCAGATGAAATCAAATAGCAGAAACGTTAGCTGTTACCTCTACAATGACATGCAGGGAGTCCCCTTCAGGGCTGATTAACTTCACATAGGAATCTAAAATAATTATGACTACACATGCTGGAGAGTGAAATGTTCCCATCAGGCAGTGATTATCACCAGTATCGAGAAGAGAATTTCCGCGCGGCAATCAGAAATCACCAATTATGCAGAGTGTCTGCAAGAAATGATGTTAGTGCAAAAATGAATAACTGGGAAAGATTTCTAAAGGAAGCAGATGGGCCCATTTGGGCTCCTGACAGTCAACTCACGTGAACTATATGCATACATTCGAACAGATTTTGACCCGGGGTAATAGCCAACTTTTCAGTCACATCCTCTGCTAGTCCTACTGCATACTGAGTGCAGAAATCCTCTTCAGGCACAGCTATGGAAAAGAAAGCAGGACAACCTATCTTTATTCAACCTATCTTTATTCCTCCTGTAATTTGGCTGCCCCAAGCATAAGCTTATAATTCGCATATCAATTAGTTGTAAGACAAATATTTTATTTACCCGCTGGTGAGCTGTAGCTATGAGTCTATGACAGTTTTATTTGGCACTTTCACTGAATGTAAACTAACATGTTTTCTGTAAGGATTAAACAAATGGGATGGACCCTCCATCAGAGTGTGGTATGGAGGTCCCTCCCTCAATGTGGGGGCACCTTCACAGCAGCATCCCCAAGAGAAAGAGGTCTAGGGAGAACACAGTGTCGCTTTTGCTTTCCTACCTTCACCCCTCGCTAGCTAGTACATCTACTTAGATGCAGCCATTGCTCTTCAGCTGGGCCCAGCTTCCCAAGCCTTCCAGTGTGTACCAATAGCTCTGGAGGAGTACTCCAGGTAGGCCTCAGTCCTGGACCGGAAATTGTGAGACATCTAGCCTCCTGGACTGAGCAACTATTAGAATCTCAGCCTCTCCTGCATGCAGATAGCCACTGTTATACCACTTAGTCAAATATCATGGAAGCCAGTCTGATGGGTCCCCTTGGTAATGTATATTCATTCTATCTGTCCTGTTCCTGTAAAATGCCCTTTGCAAATCTTCAGGTCACCCGTTCTGAAACTGCCCCACTTTCTGCCAGTTCACAAGTGGATCCAGCCAAGAGAAGTCCCTCCAAAAAGGAATTTTTGTTTGTACAGAACCCACATTTCCACATGGCAAAGGGGAAATACTTAGACTAGACAAAACAAAACATCTTGTCTACACAACATAACAAATTTCAGCACAGGTGTTTCCATAACCTGTGGCCAATAGATAAAGTACACCCAAACCTTAGAACTCCGGGTGACATTGGTATGTTTCTCATGGTTGCACAAATTGGCCTAGAAGGTTTACTATTGATCTCACTACTCTTTTCATGCACGCCAATATCAAATGGTCTAGAAGGCACAAGATGGCTTCAATGGAGTGTTATATTGGAACAGTTAGGTTCTCTTCTAAATGGCCTCCCTTTGTCAAGAAGGCTGGATCAGCATCTTTTCATGAGCATCCTTTTGATGTTCCAAAACAGCAACATCAAAAGTTTAGAATGTCTTAAACCTGAACCAGAACTGGTGCTATTGTTCCTCACTCATTCTGTTGGGCCAACAGCTACATAGATTGACTAGGTGCCATGGTTCTGTCTGTAGTTTTTAACTTCCATGGTTTTGGTTGTCTGCAGGCAACCATGTCCTGAAAATAGTAAGTACAAAATTACAGAATAAGCAATCTGAGTTTTAACTTGTACTCTGTTCTGAGTAGCATGAAGAAAGCTGGCTTTACCCTGCTCTGTCTTGCCAAGGGCAGGGATCCTCTCTTCCCAGTAGATCCATGCAGCTTGCTCTATGAACTCATTACTCTCCTAGTAGCTCTCTTGGCTTTCAGACCAAATGTTCAAGTAACCCTCACTTAATAGTTACCCCCCAAAAGCCCAGAAGAATGATATTGGCATTGTAGATGCTACCTGTGAGCGGAATGGTGGACATTCTTCACCTAATAAGAAAGAAAGAATCATATGTTGAGATTGTACGGTTTATGGTAAACCTTCCACCTGTGATGTTATCCAGAAGGAAAAAGGAAATCAAGGCCAGTTTTCCTACCATTAGCTCACACTGCAATGCTGATAGGGAAGGCAGTAAGAGCTCTGTGAAAAAGGAAAGGACATTGCATCTGTGGAGAAGATGTTTCCACTGAAGATAATGTGTTGCCCATTTTGGCATAGAACTTATGTGAGAAATTCAGCAAGAGATCATCCCAAACAAATAGCTCCAACATATTTACTTTATACCAGGAACTATGCTTTTCATATCAAGTCTGCCTTTGAACTGCAGTCCCACACTTGAGCAAGCTGCTTACTTGTATTGAGTCTTTATTTCCCCATCTGTAATGTAGGGAATAAAAGTAGTACCAGTCTCCAATTTTTTAAAAGATTCAATGAGGTAAAATTTACCACAGGTACATATGAATTTTTCAAAGCATTGTTTATACAGGACTCAGTCTATAGGCACACACTTGTAGAAATGGACTTTGCATCTGTAAGAGCATCCATGAAACATAGCAAGCACGAAGGGGCTACCAAGCATCTTGGGCAATGTTCTTCCTCATAGGTTCTCTGTTTTAAGGACAGCAAATTTCATGATTTCTTTGTTTTTAATAGATTCTGGCTATTACAAATAAAGCTGCTACGTACATGATTGAGCAAATGTCCTTGTTGTATACTTGTGCATATTTTGCAAGTGGGTTCCCTAGTAAGGGGAACAAGGACTGTCTCTGACATGAACTCAGTGGCTGGCTCTTTGATCACCTCCCCCTGAGTGAGAAGCAGCCTTATCAGTCCACAGAGGAAGACAATACAGCCAGTCCTGATGAGGCCTGACAGGCTAGGGTCAGATGGAAGGGGAGGAGGACCTCCTCTATCAGTGGACTGGGGGAGGGGCATAGGAGGAGAGGAGGGAGGGAGGGTGAGACTAGAGAGGATAAGGAAGGGGGCTACAGCTGGCATACAAAGTGAATAAATTGTAATTAATTAATTAATTAAATTATAATAAAAAATAAAAGAAGCCAGGGCAGCTTTCCATGTAAGCCCAGCCCCTAGCCATTTGCAGCAAATGGGCTCATTCACCTCTTTTGCAAACACTCTGTGAATGCTCAGTCTTCAGGAGGGCGCACTGACCCTGCCTATTCAGCTTTATCATCTGTAAAAACTTGGAACTCATCCAGGAAAATTACTAGGTACTCTCTAAAAAATTAACTTGATTTGTAACCTAATAAATTTCACAAAGCCATAAAACCTCAAGGAAGCCTCTTCTCTTTTTTTTGCTCCTAAGAAGAATCTGCAGTTTGATGTGTTTCCAATTGAAAGCTGTTAAGTTGAGCAAGAGCGGGTGCTTGCAGTTTATGAGGGTGCCATTTGGTAACCTGAAGGTGGCAGATGTGAAGGCCACCTCCACCACAAGGAGGATGGTGGTGGGGCCAGCACCGGGGCCTCCAGCTGCTTTCCTGATGGGCTCTTCGTCAAAGTCTCTCTTAAAAGGAGCGTGACTCTGTGCAAGTGGCTATTGGTCTCTGAATAAATATTTCATTAGTCATGATGGCTCTGAAAACTTAAAGCTGTGAAGGACACATTGGAATCTCTGTGATTTATGATAACGTTCTGAAGGAAACTTGATCACTGCAGCCCTGCCATATGCAGCCGGATGGAATGTGCAAATGAATTGAGCTAGCAAACTCCACAGATTTCGTTTCTTGATTAAAAAAAAAAAAAAAGTCTTAAGTCAGATCAGTTAACAGGAGATTTGAAACGGGGATTTAGCAGGGCAGCTGTTTCAGATGAAGTCCCTTCCAGAGGCTTCCCTCGCCCTTCCCCCTTCCATGTTTTTCTCGTAAGGACTCAGGGTAGTTTCTCTTCCAAAGGGTTCTTGATGGTGCACATCAGTGATTAAAAGCTCAGCATCCAGGTCTCTTGGTGTGTTTCTGTGTTACTTGCTCCTGCAAAATTGGTAGTGTATCTTAGCCATCTTGGGATGCCCATCCAATCTTAAGCCTGTATGTGACAACTTTTGTATAAATTACAAAAATATAGAGCCCAAAAGCTCATATAAAGCACAAGGATAAATTTCAGCTTATTATCAGATTTTTATTAGTATAAGTTTCTAGAGTGAAATTTGGAGAAGCCTGGGGCCTTTCTGAACCGCATAAAAGCCAAGAGTTTAAAGCCAAGTCTCTGGACTTAGAGCTTAATGTTAGCATAGTAAGTACACAATAAATATTTATTGAAGGAGTAGAGGGACCGTTGTGGATGTTGTTTGCATCACTGGGCACTGCAGATGAGTGAACAGAGCACTTAGAGCCTTCAGAATCTGCACTTCACACAGGCACATCTCTTCCAGAAACCAGGAATCCCTGACCTCAGAGTAAAAGACTGACTGGCCAAAAGGGAGGAGAATAACTCATAGATAAAGACCAAGTCATCTGGCCAGCTGGTCCACACTTTCCCACAGTTGATGGGAGCTGAGACAGGGTCAGCCTCCACACATTCAACATTCTCTTCCTGTGGCACAGGTCCACAGACCCTTATCCAAAACACTTGGGCAGAACTCCAAAATATTTTAGAGGTTGCAAAAGAAATACAGTGTCTCTTCTGAGTACTGTGCATGTGTAGGCCCAAGGCAGCAATCAGAGCAGAGATTACCGCAGCCAAATGAACAGTTTTTCTTCACAGACACAGTCTGTGGGTAGCCTTACCTCTGATTACAGCAGGCCCTATTACCCAATGAGCTTTGGAACCAAACTCACAAAAAAACATTTGCAATTTCAAAACCTTCCGTTTTAGAATCATAGGTAACAGATTAGGAACTTGAATCCCAGCAAGGGGCCAATCATGTGCAAACATACAGAAGTTGATCTGAGTGACTTTTAACCTTTTTAAAAACAAACACTCGCCACTTTGCCTCATGGGAACAGGTGAGGGATGATCCCTCTTTTCTAGGCCAAGGAAACCTCTGTCCAGGAATGCATTTCTCCACTAAGTCTCAATAACAAATCTTACCACTAGGGAAGAAAGCTACCACTGTGTGACTTCTAAGCCCATTTGACTGGACTCTGTAAGAAACAGGAATTTCCAGGGAAATCTTTCTATTTTGATTGCACAACAATTATCAACTTTACATAACCTTTTCTTTACCTCATTGCTAAGTAAAAAGAGTCTAACTAACATATAACTTTTTTTCCTGTTTGGTTGGTTGGTTGGTTGTTTTTTTTCCCCTTCCAGTTTCCTAAAAACAGGTACAATGGAAAAAAGGGATCAGTGTAAAATCAGGACATCTTACAGCTCAGGCTAGTAGAAGCGGGGGCAGGGATGGTAGGAGTGGGTAGGAGCCAGGGGGTGATTTGAAGTAACTACACCTCCCACTCCTACCATCTTGAAATCACAAGCTGAAGTTTCTCCTTGTCATCTTCAAAGATTTTCTGAAATTGTATTTTATTTCTCCAGGGAACCCGTCCTCCTGGTTTGATCTTACGTGTAAATAGCTACCATTTTGGATGGAATGTTAGCTAAGAGCCTCTTGAGAAAATGCAGAGACCTGGGCATCTCATCAATACAGGAGAGCTACACTGCTTTTGTTCAGCTGAAAATGCTAGAAAATGGGTATGCCCTTGATCTTCACCAAGCAAAATGTCTCTAGCGAAACCACGCGCACACAAAGAACTCTCATCAGATGTTCAGCTTTAGGTGGAAGAAGGCAGCGGCAACTCAGGGTGTCTACAAGAACTGAGGCTGCGATCTCAAAATGTATGGAGTAGTGATAGTCCTAAGAAAGCATCTGCTGGGAAAGGACAAACCATTCTGTAGTTAGTTGACCAGGTAAATGGGAGAAGTTATGTGGAGAAGGATGAGTACCTGGCCACACTTGGGTTTAGGTGGCTGGCTGGACCTTTCAATGAACCAGCACCTATGAGGATAGTTTGCCCTCCCATTTTAGCCTCCAGAAGGCTGGCACGGCATACAACCGTTGTATTCATACGGACTGTCTGAAATGTCTGCTTTTCTTTGAAATGACTCCTTCTGCTTTTATTTTATTTATTTATTTATCTATTTATTTATTTATTTATTTATTTATTTATTTATTTATTTGACTGTAAAATCCCCCAGAGCCTCTGGAACTCCTAGCCTGCTTACTCCCTCTGTAACTCCTTCACTTTCCCAATACCCATTAGAGCTCCTGGAACGCCTAAGTATTCAATGACTGTTTCTACAAAGGAGGCCAAAGTGGCTTTTGTCACCCCTTTCTTTACTTATTAAATAGCCATACAAGTGTTGAGTGAGTCTCTTGCCTTCTGCTTCTGGAGTCTACCCTGTTGCCCTCAGAAAGATCACAGAGCTGACCTCTCTGAGCTGTTGAAGTGAGAGGCAAACAAGGGGAATCATGATGTCATGAGCTTGTCCAGCCAGTCCAAAGTCTGACAATTTATGCCTGTCTGCCACAGTTCTTTGTAAAGTGCATTTTAAAGGAGATAGCATCCTCATTCACGGTGTCATCAAAGGTAAGATGTTAAAAACAGTTGTCTGAAGGTACTGTGCAACTTAGCTGTGTAGTAAGTTAGTTATGTCATGCTCCCATGCCCACCTCTAATCTACACTAAGCTGCACAGAGGGGAAAAGCACAGTTTTCCAAATATACCTCCAAATTAGTAAGAACCTTTCAATAACTAATGAAAGTCCTACAAGTTCATCTAGCTAAAAGAGAGAGAGAGAGAGAGAGATACTATTGATCTGAAATTCCTGAATCTAAAAACTAGGATTTCTCACGGGGAGTGGGGAACAGTTCTATGAGAATAATTACATAGCTGAAGCCATCTATAAGCCATGACACTGCCACTGTGTCCCTCGTGAACTGACTGTTCAAAGCAAGGCAGCCCCAGCTAACAAGAACAAAAACACCAAAGTTCAGAGGTGGGCATTCAAAATGGAAATCTGCCGTATGTCCCTCCAGATTCAACAAGAATCTTTAGCTAAGAGAATCCATTCCTATAAAGGGAGAGGAAGGAGAGAGACGGAAACGGTCACTCTTTGTTGTTTAGATACCCTGTGTGTTTATCTTGTACTCAGGGGGTTTCTGATAGACCATTTTCTTCACTGCATACTCAACTAGCCATGATTCAACATCCATCTCTCCCTCCCTCCCTTTCTCTCTCTCCAGCCCTCTCCCTCCTCTCTCTCTCTCTCTCTCTCTCTCTCTCTCTCTCTCTCTCTCTCTGTCTCTCGTATCCTCGTGCATGTGTATGCAAGCATTCTTTCAGAGGAGTAGAATGGTACTTCAAACAAATAATCTTGCAGCCGCCAACAGCTGTTCCTGGTTTCTTTTAATAATCCGTGACAAAAATATTGAATGTACTGTAATGCAAACAGCCAAACAATGAAATGAAAACGGGCACAGGCAATCACTTGCTCTAACTCACTCCACTTTATTTGAATATACAGCGTGGGTTGAGATGTTGAACTACCTAGTGCCAGTATTTTGTGCCATGTATTTTTTAAAAATCCATTCTTGAGCTCAATAACTAGAGGTCAATCGACTTGTAAAGGAGATATTTCTGCCTTATTAGTTCATTCCTATTTCTTTTTTTCCTTTGTGGCATTTTCTGTTTCTTTCATTATTAACCTGAGTAGACCTTGGGATCCCATCAGATGAAGTCTCCGTAACTATAACTTATCTTAACAGAAGGCAACAGACTTCATCCTGGGTTGCAGACAGTCCTGGAAAGGGTCCTCGGGTGCCCTCCCCAGTTTATCACTTCTTGTACAGATTCTTTCTCGCCTCAGGGCCTTTGTACATTCTTTTATTTGTATATAGGGAAAGACTGTCAGGATAGGAATTAGCACAGGGAGGAAATGCGAGCCATACTACATATGCTTTGAAACTGAGAGAACCATCTACTTAAGAGACACACATTTTGGCGCCAGAGCCACTGTCACCAACCCAAGACCATGCTGGTGCACACCCAATGTCCCACATCATGGTACTACCAGTCCCAAAAGGCTCAAACTCAGAGCAGGGTCCCCAGAACAAGATTACAGTTGCTGGGGTTGGTGCTGTTGGCAGGGCTTGTGCCATCAGTATCTTAATGAAGGACTCAGCAGATGAGCTTGCCCTTGCTGACGTCAGGACTTTTTGAAAGGCAAGATGATGGATCTCCAGCATGGCAGCCTTTTCTTTAGAACACCAAAAATTGTCTCTGGCAAAGATCATAGTGTGACTGCAAACTCCAAGCTGGTCATTATCACAGTAGCAGCCCATCAGCAAGAGGGAGAGAGCCGACTCATGTTTGGTGCAGTGAAATATGAACATCTTCAAGTTCACCATTCCCAACATCATGAAGTACAGTCCAAATTGCAAGCTGCTCATTGCCGGATATCTTGACCTACATAGCTTGGAAAATAAGTGGTTTTCTCAAAAGATGAGTTATTGGATGTGGTTGCAGTCTGGATTCTGCTCAGTTCTGTTACCTGATGGGAGAAAGGGTGGGAACTCACCCACTAAACTGTCATGGGTGGTTCCTGGGGGAACACAGAGACTCCAGTGTTCCTGTGTGGAGTGGCACGAATGTTTCCAGTCTCTCCCTGAAGAAACTGAACCCAGAACTGGGCACATGCAGAAAAGGAGCAGTGGAGGAAGGTTCACAAGCAGGTGGTTGACAGCGCCTATGAGGTGATCAAACTAAAACGTTATACGTCTTGCGCCATCGGCTGTCTGTGGCTGACTTGGGGAACAACATAATAATCCTAGGCGGGTGCACCCCATTTCCACCGTGATCAGGAGTCTCTTTCGAATCAAGGATGATGTCTTCCTCAGTGTCTCGTGTCCTGGGACAAAATGGAATCTCAGATGCTGTGAAGGTGACTCCGACTCCTCAAGTTGAAGCCTGCCTGAAGAAGACTGCAGAGACGCTCTGGGGGATCCAGAAAGAGCTGCAGTTCTAAAGTCCCCCCATGTCCTGGCACTTCACTGGCCAGGCTGCGGCAGGGTCTCTATGGAGACCATACACCATCTCCTCCTCATCTGAGCTGTGGTTAGTGCAGTTTGCGTTCAGGTGGGCAGGGGCAAACTCCAGTTCCCACAGCTCTACCCCCATGCTGAGTGGTACTTGTGCAGTGCTAACCTGGTTAGTGTGACAGTCCACTGTCCGCGAGACACACTGCCAACTGTGTGCAGGCTTCAGTTATCCTACGAGCCTGCTGTGTCACTGTGCTGCTCACCCTCACCAAACATGCCTAGGCCAACGACTTTCCAGTTAGTCACAACCTGGCTCCAGTGTGCAAGTCCATTATGCATATCTTGTGAATAACTGTTCTAAAGGATACTATTTTGTGTATTATATATGTCTGTAGTGTAAAATAAGATTTGCATATGGATAATGCAACCAACTATCCAAGTGTCATGCCAATGAAAACACCAAATAAATTTGGAACAGTGAAAGAGAGAGAGAGATATACACATTTCATTTTGTGTTAATTTCTTGGTTGCTCCAACAAATTGCCAGAATTGTAGTAGGGTATACTACAGATATGCTTTCTTCCAAACCTGGAAATCAGAGGTCTGAATTCATGCAATCATCCTGGTCATGACTCCTACTGGAGGCTCTGGAGAGAAGGCAGTCCTGACCTTTTCCAGCTGATGGCTATTGTGACTATATCGTTCTAGTCTCTGCCTCAGCAGCGGTAATGGCTTCTGTTGGTCTTCTTTTATAAGGAGACTGGCCAGAGGACTGAAGTTCACCCCCACAACAGGGGTAACTTTTTCATGTCAAAATCATCAGCTTGTTTACCAATGCCAAGATGCTTGTTTCAAACAATGTTAGTGAGCATTATCTCAGTTTTCCTCAAATTTATTTGCAAATTATTGACTTAGGTAAATTCTTAGGTTTAATTTAGTGTTCTTTCTGGTTAGTCCCCCACTGTATTTTAGAAAGGTTATACATAATTTATATGTAAACATATATGACATATATACATATTTACATATGTATGTAATATGTACATATAAATTAGGCATATAATTTTAAGAATTAATTTTATGTGTATGTTTGTGTGTCTATATATGTGTGTGTGTGCCACATGAATGGAGGCCACAGAGGGTGTTGGATTCCCTAGAGCTAGACTTACAGGTTGTAACAGGTCTTTTACTATTTCGTGGGTTTTTCTTTCTTCCACCTTCTCCACCCCCATTTTTTTTCTACCCTTCTAACCCCCTAACACTAGATAAGATAGAAAAAAAAAATAGAAAGGAAAGGAAGGAGATCCCTGAATAAAGTCATGGGTCAGAAAGAGGGCAACATTATCATTAGTCCTCTTCCTCTTGGTTAGGTGTGTCGTGTTCCTTGGGGCAAGTTTGATCTCAGCCATAAGGTTATCTAATTTCTTCTTGTTGTTTCTTCTTTGCGCATGACTGTTTAACAAACTGTGACCATCAACAACCAACGACCTCAATGCATACCATCCCTCCTCACAGGGCCCTAGCATTTATAGACCCTCTGAACATTCCCCAGAATTCCAGTTGTCACACCATTGCACGAACTATCTGCAGCTGGTGAAATCATGCTTCTGTTAGAGCATGAGGCAAATCATAGTCAGGTACTGTGGACAATCTGAAGCAGCCTCATAGCCCACACCTAGGATTAAAACAAAAACATAGTCTTATAATACTTCTGTGTTTTCTTAAAGAAACCTAAATTCCAGAATTCTCACTATGACAAGTAGTTGTAAGCCTCCTGTCATAGGTTCTGGGAATTAAACCCATAACTTCTGCAGAAGCAGAAGATCTCTTAGCTGTACATCTTTCTCTCCAGCCTCTGCTCACATATTTTTTGTTTTTCTCATAGTTATCAAAGTCAAGAAACTGAATGTTATAGGCTTCTCAAAAATAGGTAGTAAATGAGGGTAGCTCATAATTTTGCCAGTTATTATTTCCATTTTATTACATTTGTTGAAGATTTTTCAAAGGTTTTAATTTAAATGTTTAATCCATCTGCTTGTATTATAACTTGTACATTAAGATTTTAGTGTTGTATTCATTTCTTCAAGAGTCTCTTTAACCAGTTTCAGAGTTCAAAAATATATTTGTCTTTAGAAGACAGAGTCCTCTGACTCTGAGGTAGCATGAAATTTTTGTTTGTTTCCCAATTTGTATATTAACTTTAGGACTAATGCATACTTATTAGAAACTGTTACCTCTATCATTATTATGTTAAGAACTTATCATATTTTCTTTCTGGCTAAGTTTAATGACTGTTCCACGGGTCCATAAAAACTATTCTCTTTTCATAGTTCAAAATCAAATAAAACTAGATTTTGTGTTATTAATTATTTTATTTAAGTCTCGTCTGTCCTTAAATTATTTTTTAAACTGGGCCAAGATTAAAACAATAGCATATAGAAATCTTTGGCATCTATTTTCTGATTCCTGTACCGGCTTTATATCCATTAGTGCTGGCCTCACTGATGTATGACAATCCTAACTGATGACTGTGATTGTTAAGTTTGTCCTTCCTCCACCTAATTTGCTTATGATCCTGTCATCGCATTGTTCTCTCAATTCATTCTTTCTGCAGCTGAGATAATGACAACCATTTATTATTTCTTCTGTTGTTTGAGGATTTCATACATTCATGTAATGTGTTTTGATCAGATCTAACCCCCAATCCTTCCTTTTCCTTCGCCTTCCAACCACATGTGCTCGCTACTTGTGGCTTATATGTACAAAGGTGCAGGGTCATCTCCTGGTGCAGGGAAAGCCTCTCAGGGGACTCATCCCTGGAGAAAACTGACTCTCCCTCCTCAGCAGCCAGCTGAAGCTCTTCAGCTAGTGAAGGGTTCCGTGAGCCCCTCCTCCATCCATGCTAGGCTTTAGACTGTCTTGATCTTGCACAGAGAAGACTCGGTTTTCTATGTGTTTGCCTATATTTTTCTTCTGTGTATTTTCATATTCTGATTTTCAACTTTTCTGAGTTATGTCCAGTATTCATTACCTTACAAACCCACACAATTAAGTTTATCTTACAATTTCTAAGACATCCTTTTTTTTTTCTTTTTAACAGACAAATGTCATTTATTTATTAGTATACAAATGTTTGCTCTTAGGTGAATGAAATCTAACATTTGATAACGCCATCACCATCACTGCCTCTGTTCTTACTTGCATGACTTTTTATAAAACCTAAATTTTCTTTCTTGGTGTGTTTCTTGGTTCTTATCAATGAAAATATTTTCAGGTCTGTTCTGCAGAACTGTCACTAACGCCGCCCTTATTTCTCTTTATTTTGAGAGACTGTTTTAATTCTCTATCAACAATGATACACTGAGTCTTGTTCTGATTCCTACCCATTTTCCTGGCACTATTGAAGTTTTGCATGATCATTTATGTTTGCCTTAATATTTGTCTTTTTACCTTGATCTTTTTTTTGGCTTAGCTTCACTACTGAAATAATCATCTGCACCTAACTCTCACAGGAGGAAGACTGATTCCCAGAACCTTACTTTCACTGTGAACCTCCTTTGCCCTATTCTGAGCTGAGCAGGCTTCCTTTATTTTGAGAAATCCTTGAGGCAGAAAAGCCAGCACCAACCAGCACAGCCTGCAGAAGTAGGTCCCAGTATGTAGCCTGAAAGGCAAAAGCATGTGGGCCAGCATAGGTGTTCACTGATTCTTCTCCTGGCCTTTCTATCCTGCCAAAGCCTCAGAATGGATCACCTCTCTGACATCAGCAAGTGTGGGAAAAGCTGTGACAATGGCTGTTTGGTTCATGTAGCCTCTTTTCTGATATTATCACCCTTGTCTTCTGGGCAGCAACCATCTTGCTGTTGTTTTGTTTCCCATGAGAACAAGTCAAAAGGCCACGGGACTAGTGCAGGTGCACACCAGTCAGCCGCTGGCCAGGCTTCTCAGAGATGGAGACCCAAACTAGATCCAATCAACAAAAGCACAGATCAAAAATAAGTATTTTGCACTTTCGACCATTTACCTGCAAATTTCATGATTTCCTTATTTTTCATTGCTGAGTAATACTCCATTGTGTAGATGTACCACAATTTCTGTATCCATTCCTCAACTGAGGGGCATCTGGGCTGTTTCCAACTTCTGGCTATTACAAATAAAGCTGCTACAAACATGGTTGAGCATATGTCCTTGTTGTGTACTTGAGCGTCTTTTGGATATACACCTAGCAGTGGTATAGCTGGATCTTGAGGAAGCACTATTCCTAACTGTCTGAGAAAGTACCAGGTTGATGTCCAGAGTAGTTGTACAAGTTTACATTCCCACCAGCAGTGGAGGAGGGTTCCCTTTTCTCAAACACTTCCTCTCCAGCATGTGTTGTCACTTGAGTAATAACATCTTACACCCTGATTCATCACACATCTGATGGGTGTAAGGTGAAATCTCAGGGTCGTTTTGATTTGCATTTCCCTGTTGATCATCCTGAGTGAGGTATCCCTGAAGCAGAAAGACACACAGGGTATATACTCACTTATACGTGGATACTAGACATATAATATAGGAGAAACATACTAAAATCTGTACACCTAAGGAAGCTAATCAGGAAGGTGGACTCTGCCTAAGATGCTCAATCCCCATTCAGAAAGGCAAAGAGTATGGACATTGGAGGAAGGAGAAAACAGGAAACAGGACAGAAGCCTACCACAGAGGGCCTCTGAAAGGCTCTACCCTGCAGGGTATTGAAGCAGATGTTGAGACTCATAGCCAAACTTTGGGCAGAGTGCAGGGAATCTTATGAAAGAAGTGAGAGATAGTAAGACCTGGAGAGGACAGGAGCTCCACAAGGACAGCGACAGATCCTAAAAGTCTGGACACAGGGGTCTTTTCTGAAAGTGATACTCCAGCCAAGGACTACTCATGGAGCTGGCCTGGAACCCCTGCACAGAGGTAGCCTATGGCAATTCAGTATCCAAGTGGCCTCCATAGTAATGGGAACAGGGACTGTCTCTGACATGAACTGATTGGCCTGCTCTTTGATCAGATCCCCCTGAGGGGGGAGCAGCCTTACCAGGCCACAGAAGAGGACAATGCAGCCACTCCTGATGAGACGTGATAGACTAGGATCAGAGGGAAGGTGAGGAGGACCTTCCTTTTCAGTGGACTGGGTGAGGGGCAAGGGTGGAAAAGAGGTAGGGTGGGATTCGGAGGGGAGGAGGGAGGGAGATACAGGGGAGATACAAAGTGAATAAACTGTAATTAATAAAAAAATAAGTATTTTGGCTTGTCGATGTAGATGGTCAAAAGTAAATGTCATGATGTGAAAATTATCACAAGTCATTGCATAGATATATAAAATTGTTTTTGAAAATTTAAAAACATCTTCACCTCCCAAATCTTGCCTTCATCTAAACTGACAGTGTGATTGATCATGGGAATGTTAATGAAACAATTTTGACTCAGCTTCTTCAGTTGCTCAGAGGCAGTGATACTCATCATCCTTTATAATGTTCAAGTGCTTTAGAACTTCCCTGTCCATACTACATGTTATGCAAATGTTCTGTCTCACATTGTTTTTGCTGCTCTTACTACCTTGTTTTCTTTGTGTTTATCTTGATTCCCATTAGGGGAGGGGCTCTTCTTACATTATTGACAATGTCTTTATAAAACTTAAGTCACTTATGATAATATCTATCACACCTAACAGACTATATACATCCTATTAAAACAAAGACTCCATACTTGCTCATCCAAGGTACAGCCTTTTCCAGCTACACAACATGAACATAGAATGGCTCAGAAAAGTCTTTGTTCTGTGGACAGATGAATGAATTGATTAGTTACCCAGTCATCACCACTAAGTTAGCTCTCTTCATGAGCTAGTTCTGCAAATCAAGTATGAGCTTGGAAATCATCCATTCGTTCTGGAGAGGCATTCCTTTCTTCTGGAAACATCGGTGCACCTTTTAAAGCTGTACTGACTTCTTTTGTGGAAAGTATAGTTTAGACTGACAGCTCAACCTAACCCATCACATTATTGATCACATGTAGAGGGATTTTAATTCAGAACATGGCTGTTCTTGCAAGAGGTCACATCCAAAGATGTGTGATCTGGCTGGAATACAAACATGCCTTTAATCCAGGAGACAGAGGCAATCAGATTCAAGTTAAGTCCAGCCTGGTATAAGCCAAGTTCCAGGAAAAACAAACAAACTTAGATCCAGGTGTCATGCCTTAATACCAAACAATGAAGGTAATGTTAGTTTGTAGAAGGAAGCTCCCATGTTTAAAAGTGATGTCTAATTGAGTAGCAGAAAAAGTGATGAGTCAGAGAAAGATAGGATACACCCAATTCTCATGAAGAGAGAGCAAAGGGAAGCTACTTAAGGGGCAATGCAGAAACAGATAGACAGACAGAGAGACAGAGATAGACATACACATAGAGAGAGACAGAGACGGAGAGAGAAAGGAGGCAGTTTTACCAGGAGAGTTTTACAGAAAGAGGTTGAACGAGAGAGCAAGCTTCACATAGGTGAAGACAGAAGGAACCGGAGAAGGAGAAGGAACTAGAAGATTATAAAAGATTGCTGGAGTTAGTTTGAGGCCAAGCAGAGCAATCCAGAATCTGAGAGAAAAACCAGATTGAATAAGTTAGCTGGGAGAGGAATTTGAGACAGAACAGCTAAATTGAACCAGCCAGCTATGAGCTCAGAAAGAACAAGAAAGGGTGAGCTTATTAAGCAGTAAGTCTCAGAGGCTGAAAACATTCTAGGCCTACATTAGATTGTACTGAGGCTAGAGGCTAGGCCAAGGTTAGCAGAAGGCAGTAAGCCTCTGAGACAACAATTGAAACGGAGAATAAAAGTTACTTTTACAATCACGGACACATACATTGGTATTTATCTTATGTGTGCAAATAATGTATTTTTATTCCTAAATTATCCATACTGTGTGATTTTGAAGAAAAGAAGGAATATCAGCTCTAGCTATGTCTCCAACTCTTACCTTCTCCTATCATCCCAGAATAGAGTTATCAATTTTTCTCATGTGTGGGTAAAGATGGGCTAATTTTGCACTCTCTGATGCAGGTAACCATTTTCTCCTGGCAGTCTGCCGTGATTTTTAAACACTTCACTTCCAAAGTTGGAATTAAGTCTCAAACCTAACAGGGAAACACTGGTCCAAACATTGGTGATTTTCTGAGATGGCTCAGAAACACAGACTCTGTGTTGAGGTGAGTCTAGGTGAGATGAAATCGTCCTTCCAAGTACATGGAGACCGGCTTCCCACTGACACACGAAGGGTAACACTCACTGGTGTGTCTGACGGGAAACTGTGAAGAGGGCATCCGTGGAAAGGAACTAGCATTTACTGTGCCCCAGTCTGCGAGGCGCAACATCTCATTTAATCCTCGTAACTACCCCTTGAATCCTGTAATTACGCCTCTTTGGGGTGGGAGGCAACGGAGCTTCAGGGTCTTGGGAGGAAGAAACGGCTGATGTTTGACCATTCTTCACTGCTGACAGCATCAACTCAGCCCAGGCCTCAATTATACAGCTTTGGCTCCATCCCTGTATTTGCTATCCATTGTGTCTGACCTCACCTTGCAGGGAGCCCTTCCTCTATTGTGTTCCTGCATCATCAGCCCTATCTGCGTCCAGATGTAAGTCACCTATCAAAACCTCCTGTTCTCACAGGGCTGCCTCATCTTTGCCCCAACCGGGAGACAGCAATTTTGAAAAGTTATTAGTGCCTTCTTTGGGCCTTAGGCTTTCATGGGTTTGTGGGCTCCATTTTATGGTATGTAATCTTCTCTTTACTTGGCCATTGCCTTCCTGAGTTCTCCTCTCAGATATATTTTTTTAAATTTTTTTGTTATTTTATTTCTTGTATGTGGTTGGTTTTCCTGTGTGCATCTGTATAACAGGCACAAAAGATGATGTCACATCCCATGGAAGTGGAGTTACAGACAACTGTGACCCTCAGTGTGGGGGCTGGGAATTGAAGTGGGTTCTCTGCAAAAGCAGCCAGTGCTCTTAGCCACTGAACCACCCCCTCCAGGCCCCCAGTTCAGTTTTGACTCCTCAGTGTCCCTTGTTTTTATCCTCTATGAGCCATGTAGATTTCAGGCACCACTCCTTGAGAACTTCCCCCTCATATCTGTTTAGGTGAATCATGACTGTTTTTGACCTGTATGTTGAGCTCAAGAATTGTATTTTGAACATTCCATTGGTCATCCAAAAAAACGTTTGCTCACTTTTAGCTATGCCAATTTGGAGATATGTGAATATCCAGCTAAGAATTGTCAAGTCATCTCAGTATCTCTTTGCTGAGCTAAAGCTTCAAAAGAACAAGCCTAGGCTGGTCTTTGTTCTCTAGACTGATGACTGTTACCACTTATTCATCTAGGCTTAAGCCCTAATGTTACGTTTGCCCTTGCCTTGTCCTTGAACACTGTCCTAGTTAGGGTTACTCTTTCTGAGTTGAAATACTATGACCAAAACCAACTTGGGGAGGAGAGAGTTTATTTGGTTTATGCTTTCACATTCACTGTTCATCAGTGAAGAAAGTCAGGGCAAGAGCCTAGAGGCAGGAGTTGATGCAGAGGCCATTGAGGATGATGGCTGCTTACTGGCTTTGCTCGGTCTGCTTTCTTATGGAAACCATAACCACCAGCCCACCCATAATGGCCTAAGCTCGCTCTCATCGATCCCTACTGTAGCCTGATCTTGCAGAAACATTTTCTCAATTGAGGTTCCCTCCTCTGAGATAACTTGATCTTGTCAAACACACATAATCCAGCCTACACAAACACCCGCATCTGTCACATCAGCCAAGTGCATGGGTTCTTTCCTTCTAGTTCCCTTTTTTCATTTGTCCTTTGTTCTGATTGTACTTAATGTCAATCAACCCTTTTTTTTTTTACCCTTTTCTATACCCCAAGAATTTTCTTCATCCCTCCATATCTTTATCTTCAAGTTCATGGCTACTATGACACCATGTTTGGTTTTCTAAATCACAGATCTTGTTTCTCACTTACCCCAAACTTCTAGTTTCACACCATTGCTTCCAGAATACAGTTGTGCTGTGAACATGCTGGGCTCCTCTGAGAATAAGTTCTGTCTATGTCTTTCTCTAGACCTAGTGAACACTACACTCCCCTGAACCACCTCACACTAATATAAGCTTCATGGAGGCTTCTTGTCATCTCCATACTGCACTAGTGGTGTGCTTCCTTGTTTGGTCAATTTACCCTCCTTGCTCCACCACACTCATCCCTATCCTCAAACACTGTTATCTTTCAATGCCTTCAACCATCCCCTTTCTTTCCTTATTACTTGAGTAACATCATCATTTTAGTTACCTTTTGGTTGCTGTGATAAAATGTCACAATCAAGAAGGATTATTTGGACTTAGAGTTTCAGAAGAAGAGTTCATATTGCTGGGAGGCATAGCAAGAAGAAGCAAGCATAGAAAACAAAGGAGAAAGTTTCAAGCTCACACTTTCACCATAAACATGAAACAGAATGCAAACTGGAAGTGTGATGAAGATATGAACTCTCAATGCCCACTTGCAGCGGTGTGCTCCCTCCAGATGGGCTATTGTACCTCCCCATTCCTTCCCCAGATAAGTGTTCAAGTTCATGAGCCTATGGGGGCCATTCTCATTTAAACAGTCACATTCCGCTCCCTAGCCATATATATATATATATATATGTATGTATATGGTTATATCATAAGGCAAAATGTAGTGAGTCCAACTTCGAAAGTCCCCACTAGGTTTAAACATTTTAACACTATTTACAAGTTCAAGTCCAAAGACTCTTTTAAGACTCGAAGTAATATCTTAACTGTAGCTCTCTACAAATAAAAAAAAAAAAAGTAACTTCCAACACACAGTGGCACAGAATATACACTACCATTCCAAAATGGAAGAAATGATACACATTGGAGAAATATTAGGCCAAAGTGACCCCAAAACCCAGCAGATCAAACACAAAATTCTATAGCTCCAAGTCTATTGTCTGAGACTTTAGTTTAAAAAGACTTAGATGGCTCAGTCCCTCTAGCTTTACATACTTCTCTCTCTTGGACTGGCTCCATTCCTTGTGTGCAGGTCTCCACGGCCAATGCCTCTCCAATATCATTGGAGCTCCACTGGTCTCCTCCTTCCTTCCTAGGAGGAGACCCAGGCAATGTCTGCTCATGCTTTTAACATCCTAATGACAAAGTGAAGAATGACTCTGCCAAGTTTCACTTTGGGGAACCAATGAGTTTATTGGGCTGCCTACAGAGCATAGGGGAGGGACTAATTTACAGAGGTCTGTGCGCTCCTCCCACAGCTGGCTGCACTTGAAGGGCCTTTCCCAGCAGGGATGAGGGCTTCCTTACAGCTGCAGAGATGGTGACCCTCCCCTCTATTCTTTCCTAACCTGTGCTAGTTTTTCCTAACTTATTTGCTCTAGCCCCTTTCTGAGGCTACAAGCATTTAGGCAGAGTTGAGTAAAACAGGTGGTAGAGAGCAGCTGGATACTCAGTGAGCATCTCACGAGGGGGTGTAAACAGTTATCAAGCCCAGCTGGGATAATCTTCTACAAAGGGGTACAGCTGAGTTGCCCAAGATGTCAGCTTTTGGTACATGGCACCCAGGTTCCTCTTTCACAGGAGGTTACATAATAACCTCTCAGGGCCTTTTGCTCTCTCAGGGCCTTCATGCAGGGACTCCCATGACATACACCGCCTCGCCAAAGTGGCTCTCTGAAGCCATACAGGAACAATCCAAGACCTTTTCACTCTTGTATCTTTTGTGCTTCTGAAGCTAACACCATGTGAATGACACTGCCAAGTTTGGTTGTCAGCTCGGGATGGCTCCTGATTCCCTCAAATCACATTTATAGCAGCTTTCATCTGTTATTTGCTTTTTACTAGCTGAAAACCCCTTATTCTCAAATTCATAAGTTGGACATTTAGCTGGGTGGGGTTCTGCCCACTAGGCGCCTTTCTTATTGTTCTTGGAGGGTAAGTGTCTCCTAATGGCCCTAATCTTCATAACAGTGACAGCTTCTCTTAGAACATGCCTTGGCCATAACATTGAGCTTTCTACTACCTCTTTTTTCCTCTCCAAACTGTTTATTTTGTGTTTTTTATTTATGTCCCACTTGTCCATTTTCATTTTAGACTCTCATATGCATTATGAATCAATGTTATATTGGCTTGAAATTTACTCTGCCAAAGAAATTACTCTATTACTTATTAATTTAGCCTTAGTCACTTTCTCAGGATATGGACCAAAAGCAGACATTTTCTTTGCCAAATTATCAAGATAATGTCCTCTTCCTCAGTTGCTGATATTGTTTTCCTGTGAGACTCCCTGAACGTGGCTTGAATACACTGCATGGCTCTAGGCACTACACTCTTCCTGGCTCATGCTAGAATGGCAGGGTAAGATCTTCTTACAGCAGTCAAATATTTTTCTAGTCCAAAGTTTTTAGTTTCCCACTTTTCTGAAAACAAAGACAGTAAATAATAAATAAACAGATAAATACATGTGCAGGTCCTCCACAGGTACTGTTGGCCCACTCTCTGATTCTAATTTCTGCATTAGTTACTTTTCTGTTTCTGTTACTCTGACAAAGGCAACCTACAGAAAGAATGACTTATTTGGTCTTAATGTATCAGAGGGATGGTCCATAATGGCTCGGAGGTATTGCAACATGCAGCAGGCATGGTGGCCACAGCAGAAAGCTAAAAGAGCACACCTTCAAGCAGAGAGGGAATCCTGGGAATAGGGCAGGGTGGGGGAATCTCAAAGCCCACCTGCTGTGATGGGCTTCTTCCAAGCAGCCTCTCCATCCAGGACCACCAGCCAGGTACCAAGTACTCATCTCCATGGGACTATGAGGGGGGGGGGGGCATTTCTTATTCAAAGAGCCATGATCGTATAAAAGTTTGTCTTTCTCATGTCTTTCCTGTTTTTGTTTTTTTTTGAACAGAAATCTCGTTTTTATAATTGTGTTACTGAAAACAATTTTCTACAGATTCCAAATAGCGTAGTTATTGGATTCAGAAGCCTATCAATAAAGCACCTATGCTTGAAGATAGCCTACTTAAGTTAAATCACATCATTTACATTTTAGGGATGAAGAAACATTAGTGCCGTTTTATAGGGGAAAAAACAGAAACAGGAGGTAGCACTGTGGCCCAGCAGTGCAGAGCACATACTGTTCTTGCAGAGCACATGAGTTTGGTGCCCGATACCTGTGTCAGTCGCTCACAACTTCCTATAACTCCATTTCCAGAATAATCTGATCTCTGGGGGGTACCTGCACTCATAAATGCAAACACACACATATTCGCATATCAAAAATAAAATAAATATTTTAAAAAATAGAATAAAGAGAAGCTATTTTATTACAATCAACTAATAAAATTGGGGAAAAGTTTGGAGTAAAACGCAGGACTCATCTTTACAGCTACTTTTGAGACAAATCTAAAACTATTTAAATATGATTTAATTAAAACCCAGACTCGGTTGTTTTGGTCCCACTAGAAAGCTCTCAGGTGTTCCATGCGACAAGTGGCTAATGCTTGCTGTAGCAGATGCTGACACCTTTGCATTTCCATCATGAAGATCTTCAGCACCATTTCAGTCCCTTCTTTTCTCTTTCTCCGTGGTTTGATGCAATCAACAATGCAGTCCCCTGTAAGAGAAGTCCACCCCTCTTCTGGAACTTTTGTTCTTTACCTCGTTTGCCTGTGTAGTGTCTGTTACAGGGCCTGAGTTGTGTCAGAATAAACAAGAGGCATATGGTTTTCCAAATGCCTCTTACGAGCCAGCTCACTTTCTTCCTTGCCTTTGGGATTTCTTGCAGTCCTGCTTCTTAAATGAGATCACTTACAAGTGACTCATCTACATGTGACACTTTCCTTAAGAAATTAAACAACACATTACATCCTGTTGGGCAAATCCATGACACATTTTAATTATGAGTCTGTCTGCCTCTTGCTTCATTTATTCTGGCTTAGTTATCAGCATAAGCCTATAAAAATCAATTTTTGACCACAAATGGGAGTAATAACAAAGAAACCCAAGGGCAATTTGGTTTACTTTGAAAGGACAAGACATAGATAGAGGAAATAGCCTTTTGGTCTGCCACTCTTCTCTCTTATATAAACACACACCAAACTCTATGTCACTATTTAGAAATGTGGAAATGCAAATTCAAATAAAAGCCGCAGAGTACACAGATATGAAGAATTTTAGATCTTTTTTTTTACATTTTGCCAGGCACATGTATATATATATATATATACACATACATATATGTGTGTGAGCTACTTTCAGAAAAAATAAGCATTTCTATATGCGCTTATATGTGGTTCTAATATTATTGCACCTATGTGTTTGTTTGCAGTCATTCATTTGTACAGAGATCTCCAAGGCTATACTGTGGCTGTTTAACACAGATGTACGTGCTCATCTTTTCAGCCCCAACATCTTGTACCATAGCTACCTCGTAAAGAAAGACTGATTCCTCAAGTCTTGTGTTGTCCTGCCTTCCATATCTCCAGTCATGTCCCCAGTCCATCGACAGCAGCTCTCCTTGTGTGGCAGCGTTACAAATATGAAAGTCCCTAAAAGGCAAGATTAGCTATGGCTCCATTCAGCAACAGACAGCTTTCTACTGTGCCAAACTCGCATGTATACACAAACTCAGAACTCCTTTTGAAGCTAGCCATGCACAGTGAACAAATTGGAACTGCTGAGGCCTCCCAGCACCCTCTTCTCACTGGGCATAGGCCAGAGAACATGGCATTACACTTTTCCAATTGTTTCGCTTCCAAGGAGGGTAGCAGGTATTGAGGGTGGATGACCAGCTTTCTGTATCTAAGATGCAAACAGCATTTTGCCTGAACTACAAAAGTGTAAGTAAGCAGTCTACCACTTCAGATGTAGCACAAGGTAAAAGTCCAACTTTAGAAGGCATCTGTCCTCTTTAGCATCGTGATCCTTATACTCAAGTCTTTGATCAAGCTTACATTTTAAATTAATGACAGCCTTTGAATATCTAAAAGGCTTAGAGACCCACGACACTGTTGATAATGATGTTTAGGTGAGTCAGGTTTTCCTCAAATCCCAGAATCCTCCACGATATTCACAATTAGCTCTTCCACAGTCACATATCCTTCCTTCTATGGCTGGCTTAAACTGAGAAAAACGCTAAAGATAAAAGGAGCTAAGTTAGCCCTGAGATCACAGTCTAGACCCTGGGAAAGAATTAGTTGTTCAGACCCTGCCAAGCCCTTTTATGACATATGGAAAAGCAAAAGTCTTTTCCCACAGAGACCATCTTTCATTCACCATGTTTTTAACCCTGTACTAGAAAGGGTGACACATAACTAAAATGGTGGGTAAAACAAAAATATGTCATAGCTTTTATTTGGTTATTGAAGAATTCAGTAGATTAAGCTAGATTTTTTTTTTTAGGGCTACATTTATTTTCAATCTCTGATCAACAGAATTTCAAGTATTACAGGGAGAAACGTACTACACAAAATTGTTCATTACAACTGAGCAGGGTTAGTAATGAAGCTCAGAGTGTTGGTCTAATGAGAATAGAGCCTTTGGTCAGACCCCAGCATCCTATAAACCTGGTATGGTGGCACATGCCTGTAAACCAGGCACTTGGGAGGTAGAGCCGGGAGGATCAGAAATTCAAATCCATCCTTAGCTACATAGTGAGTTCAAGACCAGTTTGGGATATATAAGACCCTATCTTAAAGAAGGAGAGTCAAAGGAATAACCCAAACCAAGAAAGGGATAAAGGGAAAGCAATACAAATGCCAGTATCAAGACAGAGCCTTCAGTGTTCAAAAGCTTTAGAGCAGAGAGCCATTTTTCCAAAGGCTTCCTTTAAAAAAAAAAAATATTTTGAGGGCTGGAGAAATGGTTTGGGTCAGTGGCCTCAGTGTTGACTGCAAAGGCACAAGGACTTGCATTTAGATTCCCTCCCCTCCAAGTAAAATGTTGGACATAAAAACATTCACTTGTGACCCCAGTGAGAGGACCTGCTGGCCAGCCAGTCTAGATGCAAGAGTGACTCCATGTTGATGAAGTGGCTCTGTCTCAAAACATAAGATAGAAAAATGATGAAAGACACTCCGGCATCCACCACTGGCCTTCAAACTTGCCCATGCTGGCAAATGTGTTTTCGACTGCTTATGCACACACACACATTGATATACACATACACACAGATGAAAAATGAAGAGAAAATTGCCTCACCAACAAGCCTCACAGCTCTGACTCTGAGCATGTGTGAAGGGGGACTTGTTGCTTTCTAAAGTCTTCCACCAGCCCCTAATGAGAGCTGACTGTTTCTCCCCTGACTGTACTTTCAAATGGTTCGTGAGAACTGAGTGGTTACATCCATTCTTAAGATGATTTAAAACTTGGTGTTAGACAATGCAAGTGTATTTTTGCTGGGCCCACCTTATGTTTCCTGAAGTTGTTTGATTTATTTACATTTAATATTCTTCCTTTGGTCTGTTTACATGGCTTATTCCGAACACTCGTAAATAACACACACACAAAAAGTGTTACAATGTCGCCTAAGACCAGGCCAATGCTTCCTGGCTTAGCTTTGTACTCTGTGCTCTTTCATGTTTACAGTTTAATGTGAAAAAGGTGAAAAAAAATAGTACAAGTACAGCCAAGGAATGAGAACAGGGAAGAAGAAATAAATCTTGGTAAAAGGTCTGGGTCATTCATTTTAATTAATCCTGTATCTAGCACACTTTACACAGTCACCTCAGAGTATCGTTTTTACCAAAGAAGACACTCTGCAGAGTTTGGACACAGGGCAGCTGGCCACACCACCGCGCTAAAAAAAAAAAAAAGTAAGCATCAGATGACTTTAGTCCTGATTCATCTATTTACTATCCAAATTGACATTCTCGAGGCTCTGACTGCATTCAGTGCAGAGCTGGGTGGAAGCTGGACACTGAATGCCTGCTAGAAAGGGCCTTGACCCAGGAGGGGCCCTTTGGAGCATTAAGCAATTACGAACAGCAGATAAGCATTCAGATTTTCTCAAGAGTCCATTTTCCTTCTAAACAGCACAGATGCCAACGGTGGTGGGTCAAGGTTACATTTTTACACATTTGGCATCCATCTTAAACTACAGGATATAAATTCCTCAGACAATGAATGCCTAAAATTGACAGCTCCGTGGAATTTGGAGAGAGAGAGTGGTGATTCCGTAACCAGATTACAGAGGCCAGCTGCATTCCAGAGGCTTTACATTTACACGGCATCTGGAACCGTTTTAAGGCTTATAGGGAATAGGAATAGATGTTGACAAAGGCGGAATAATATACATTAAGTTCAAAGATAATACAAACAAACTAGTGTAACCAGTGACATTGCACACGAAGACGCCTTGAATAAGAGTGGTCAGAGACAAGATCTTCACCGCCTCTCATTTGAATGTCTAGACATTGGGGTAGATGGAAAATAAACTAACAAAGTGTTCCAAAGTAAACCTCTTTCTTTTGCGCTATTGAATCTAGCTGAGACGACTCAGCCTCTGCCTTAAACAGAAGAATTCTCTTTCCCTTCTCTTGCTTTGGTGGAGTACAGACTTGAGAGTTAATAGTTTGTGTGAGAGAAATAGTGGAACACATGAATGAAAATCAAAATCCTAGTGTCTATGTGCTTTCCCTAAGCATGTCCTTTGTGTGAAGAGGCTCTGTTTTTCTAGGGTATCTACTTTGTGGTGCTCTGGCCAACTGGCTATGATAAGAAGTTGATCTCTGGGCGCTGGAGAGACGGCTCAATGGTAAAGAGCACTGTCTGCTCTTCCAAAGGTCCTGAGTTCAATTCCTGGCAACCACATGGCGGCACACAACCATCTATAATGTGATCTGGTGCCCTCTTCTGGAATGCAAGTGTGTATGCAAACAGAACATTCACACATAAAATATACGTACACACATATACACATACATACATATATGTATGTACATACATACATCCAGCAATCCTCACAGTCCTTACTCTGAGCACATGTGAAGGTCAGGAGTTGTCTTGACTTTCTAAAACCTTTGTTGATTTCTCCAAGGGAGCAACAAAAGTTGCCTCTTTCTCTCCTGACTGGACTTTTGATGGTTGATCAAAAGAAAGGACTGACAGTTGCAAATTTTGATCTTGGGCTAGCTCAAAGCTGTGTTCCTAAGGTCATCATTTCTAAACTGCAAGACCTGAATTTGAATTCTGAAGAGGAAACTGGGGTATAGGACATAGGACAAAGGAGGCTAACAAAACTGTTATTTAATTAAGTTGAAATAAGATAGAAATATTGAAGTGATGACTTTCTAAAGTCTATCTATGTACAATGGTTGTTGCTTAACTCTTCCAGATTGTGTCTAAGAGTGGAGAGCAAGGCAAACATTTAAGAGAAACACTTCCCCTATAGTGAGACTCTTAGGCTTGATTTTCCTCCTTCTGTCAATGTGGGCCTATTTTTTTTATAAGAACGTAATCCTAAATTCACTCCTAAAGGCTGCCAGCAGGGTTGGTGAGGCTCATCCACCTCACCAAAAAGTTAGAGATGCAGGCTGGTCATGGTGGTGTTCTCCATTAATCCCAACCCTCGGGAGGCAGAGGCAGGTGGATCTCTGTGAGTTCTAGGCCAACCTGGTCTGCAAATCCAGTCCAGAACAACCAGAGCTCTGAAACACTGTCATGAAAAAAAAAATGTTAGAGATGTCTCACATAGTTAATTTCTACAATAAACATGTATGATGTTCAATTCTTCAGCATCTCTGCTTAGAACTTCCGGTACTTATCATGCCTGTTTGAATCACTGAGTAGTTTATATCATCAGAGAAAACCCACTATGGGCCAGTACTATCTAGATATCATCCACAATTCTGAAATTCTGTGCATGGATGACCTGCACAGGATACTCTTTACCCTCTGTTTTTGGATTTTTTGGTTTGGGCTGGCCTGCACCCATGCCTGGCTCTACTGTTTTATTAGCACAGATTGCTTTGGTCTGTATTTGCCAGAGAAATGGAACCAATGGCATATTCATTTAAATATGTTACAGGTTTGGCCCAGAAGGCTGTGGAGGCTTGATAAGTTGAAAGCTGATGGAGGAGGCCTGCAGGCTGGAGACTAAAGAAAGTTACAGTTCGGGTTCAAAGGCAGTTTGCTTGCAAACGACGCCCCAATGCCTTCTACTATTAGACTTTCCTCTAACTCCCGGAAGTCAGGACTTTCCGTTCTCAAGGCTGCCAGCAGGTTTGATGAGACTCATTCTCCTCACTGAGAGCAAATTCGTTTTACTCAGAGACCATCAACTTAAATGCCAATAAAGAAAAATGAAAAATTAACACCCTCACAGAAACACTAAGAATGTCTGGCCAGCTCTCTGGGCACTGTAGTCTAGCCAAGTGGCACATCAAAGTTACTATCTTAATGGTTTGGGGCAAGCTGTTTAACCCTTTTGTGTCTTAGTGTGCTTATCTATAAGATGAGACTAATTCAAGGATGATTACGTACTCCGTGGATTAAATGTGCAAGTGAAATAAGCCTATTTATTAACAACGTGTTAGAACAGTACCTGACACACAGGAAGCAATTTCTTACAGGAGAACGAAAGGGAAATTTGAGATACTAAATCCATTCTGCAGTCCAAAGAAATGAATACAGGATCAGTTGATATGGGGTGAGAGTCACATTCTAATTTCCTAAGCTAGAAACTCATGGGTCCTAGAAAGGGTACCAGTGTGGCTTCCCTTGACTGGTGAGACATGGCACAAATCTACTAAGAGAAATGTATTAGTACTGAAATTTAGAATTCACTCGGTTTTGGAGATGTTCTTCAAATAAGAACTTAGCAAAGAGAATGCTAGAAATCTCTACCTGTGGTTATTTCTACCTACGAATGATCAGAAAACTATTATTTATCTATCTATCTATCTATCTATCTATCTATCTATCTATCTATCTATCTATCTATCTATCTAGTAAATTTCTGCATGGATTTCTATGCCACAGAGGTTTGAGAGTCTCTGCACTAAGTCATCTTGATGTCGCTAATAAACACAGTGTGGCAGAGTTGTAAAGCTGCGAGATGAGTCCATTAAAGTTTTTAGGTAGCTCCATCTCCCCTCTTTTAATTAGGTTGCTTCTGCGCTCCTGGTAACTCGAAACAGTTGGCTGCTTCGGGTGTTAATGACGTGGAGCTGTGCTTACAGAGTGTCTCCTGATTGGAGTTTCCATGCTGCAGATGGCTGTGAGCTCTGCCTTTCTAGGAACTCTGGGAAAGGCAACGCTTGCTCTTCACGTTGACTGTTCACATCCGCAGCCACCTACTTTTGTGCCATGTTTTTAATCCCCCAGCGTAAGAGTTTCCACTTTTAATGCTCATTAAGTCCCAACTGCTTTCTGGACTGAAGTCATCCAAATCTTTAAGAAGTGGTTTAGGGAGTGGGAGCTGGAGAGATGGCTCCATGGCCAACAGCCTTTGGGTTTTTTGTTTGTTTAAGTTTTGGTGCTGCTGGTGGTGGTGGTGGTTGGGTTTTTGCCTTTCAAGACTGGCTTTCACCTTTGTTCTTTTTGGAGGGGACCCATGTTTTATTCCCAGCGCTCACACCTGGCAGCTCACACCTGTCTTTAATACCCGCTCCAGGAGTTCTGACGCCCTCATCTGACTTCTGCTGGCACAAGACATTCATGTGGTGCACATACATACACACAGTCAAAATAAGAATAGATCATTTAAAAAGGGAAGAAAGAAAGGGCTTACAGTATGTGTGGACCACCCAATGAGGTACTTGTTATGCAAGAATATGAGGGCCGAGTTCAGATCCCAGCGCCCGTGGAAAAAGTCAAGCTACACTGTAAACCCACTGCCTGGGACATGTCTCCTCTCTTGTTCTTCCTGAGTGATACAATGTAATTCATCCCTCTCCATCTCTGAGAATCACTTCCTTTACTCTTTTTCTTATGGTAAGCCAGAATGGACCAGCACAGCAACACCCAGCACCTAGGCTCTGGTATAAGATCGCAGTCGAAAGTGAGAAGTTTAGAG
The DNA here is from genome assembly GCF_907164565.1 of Psammomys obesus. NCBI lineage: Eukaryota > Metazoa > Chordata > Mammalia > Rodentia > Muridae > Psammomys > Psammomys obesus. The sequence continues at coordinate 31,656,768 of NW_026585895.1, forward strand.
GGCTGAATGAGGCTAAGTCGTCATATTAATCTAATTACCCAGGCAAAGAGATTAGATGGGATTTTTGCTATCTCACGTTGTTTAAAGAAATCATTTCAACAGTTTACGTGAAAATCATATAATCTTTTGGAAAACGGAGATAGAATTTCAAATGGGCATAATATACCTAGTTTATCTTAGGAAAATAAATGATTTCTGCAAGCTTCTCTCTATCACCCCGATTTGATAGTTGGATCCTGTTGGGTTCCTATCCTCGGTCGCTTCATGTTGGCCCCACTGTGGTCTGTTCTGGCCTATGTGGTGTCTTTCCCCCTTCTTTTCAGGAAATGTCTCATTTTCTAAGATGCTTTAGGTAGAATTTCAAAACAGCGGAAAAAGAGCTCTAATGAAGGATCTCTAAATCGCCAAAGCTAAAATAAACACACGCCACCGTTCACCGAGCAACCGCTGCTCTATTGCTAGACTTTCACATATACTACTTTAGTTATCTCTCACTGTAAACTCACAGAATTAAGTATTAAGTTGTGTTTGTTTTTGTTTTTTCCAATCAGAGGAACTGGAGGCTCTGCGTGTTTAAGTATCTTGTATGAGCTCACACAACTAGTAAACTGAGGAGCTAGGGATTAACTTGAGCCTCTAGAGCCTCAGCCACCATGGCCTATTGCTACTGTTCTTCAGAAGTGTTATCTGAGGACATAGGGCGAACTGAAGTCTGTCTGCAGCCTGGCTGGGAGGGCCTGCCCTGCAGACTCAGGTCTATTCACATCTCTGTGAAGAGCTGGTGTGGCTCGTTGGCTGAAACACAGAGAAGAGGGAGAGGAAATCCAGGGGTGAGGCTTCTTACACAGACTGTTTCTCATCCAATTTAGACTTTATTTATTCATTGGTGTTTTTCTAGGTCAATGGGAAAGCAAAGAGGAGACTCCCCTCCTGCAGCTGGGGGAGATAACTGTGTGAAGGGCCTGTGGGTGGTCATTTAATGTTGCTCTCTGGGCTAAAATGATGTGGTTTCTTACGTTGTCTGTGGAACTAGCAATTATCATTCCCTCTTTGACTGAAGTAGTTATTTTGGGTGAAAAGCTATTAAGTCTTTTGACTGAGAACATTTTGGGTTCCCTGTGGTTGGCTAGCTATGTTTAGATCCCTTACTGACCTTGAATTAATTTTGTGACTTCTCTATTTCTCTCTTGTTAAGCTGAGAATGGTAGGGTGATGTGTCAATACCTAGAAATTAAAATAAAAGCTCTTTAATGGCATTTGAATATCTAGAATATAATTTCAATTCTTAAACTCACATTTTAGCCCCAGAAAAAAATATTTATTTACAAGTAATTATTCCAATTACTACTCATTTATTTTGTGCTTTGGACATTAATACATACATACATACATGCATATATATATTTTTTTTCCCAAATTAAGTTTCCTGGCTGTGTCTATGTTCTAATTATCTGTCTCCATCCCAATTATGGTGTCTTGTCTGAAATGATGAGCCTTAAGAGTGCTCCTCTCCCATAGCCTTTTCGTATCTTCATTCTACCTTGACATATGAATTTAATCAGCAAATACAATTTGTTAAACATGTCCCTATTTTGGGTACAATTTCACTGTAGTTTGCTATGAAGAAGACACACACACACACAAAAAAAAACAAAAACAAAAACAAAACAAAAAAAAAAACTTTAAACAACACTGTTATCCCGTAGAGCTAGTGAAAACAGTTTACATCAAAAGATAATTATCCTCCCCAGTGTATAATCAGAGTCAAGGAAAGAGCTAGATCATAAACATAAATGAGAAGTCTTTCTTTACCATCCACTTAAGAAGTACTCTGGGGTAATGTCAGCTTTCTAAGTCACTCTGTAAACTAGACTGACTTGTATCATGGGCTAAATGCTCACAGCTAGCTGGTCACCGTCAATGGTAATTTCAATGAAAATATCTCCCAAAGGAATACTTGGGCCAAGTTGGTGGTTCTCTTTGGGGAAGCTTAGGGGGTGTGCCCTTGCTGGGGTAGAGAAGGAAAGGTTTGAGGTTTCAAAGCTACATGCTATCCCAGCGCTTTCTCTCTGCATCGTGCTGGCAATTCAAGATGTGAGTTCTCAGCTTCTAGCTCCTGCTGAATCTGTTGCCATACCTACTGCCTGCTGCCATGGAGTCCCTGCCAATACATTTTCTAACTCTGGTACCATAAGCACAAATAAAGTCCTTCTACAAGTTGTCTTGTCCGTGGTGTTTTATTACAGCAAAGGAAAACTAACTGAAACATCTTCTTACTAACCTGACCTTAAACTTCAGACCCACTGATCAGTCTAAGGTGTTTACTCCAGAGCGTCAGTATGCCTTTTCATTGAAATAATATAATACAAATTAATGAAATTTAAGGGCCATAAAGGGAAATATGCATGTTGTATGGAAGTTAGTTTAAAAAAAAAAAAAACAACCAGTAGGCATGAGTTATTGAAAAAAAAAAAAAACACTAATGAATTAGTATTGCCTTAAAGAGGCTCATGGGGAAATACAACAATAATGTAGGAAGACTTCATCCTCACAACACTTGCAAGGTTCTTACTCCAAATAACTCGGCACTGGGACACAGGGAAGATTGTGAAGATTCATTATGTATGAGAAAGACTCAATCAACATCCTGTTGATTGACTCATAATCACAGAAAACCTATTTATATCAAAAGCTTGATGACTTGGTGTGTAGCTTTTTTAAGTTTTAAATTGATATATCTATGAAAATATGAACTACTACTATAAATCCTTCTCTAGCTATGTTTTTGTAGTTGGTTGATGACTGAACTACTGGTCTTGCTAGCATTAAATTACAAAAAAAAAAAATTCTTTTTTGATAATATGAAAAAAGAAGACCTTAGTTTAAGCTAACTTAGTTTACTTAAAACAGTGAGTGTGAATTTTGTCACTATACAAGAACAAAGCAATGTTCTTCTTCACGAGAAAGCAGCATGCAAATTGTGGGAAGATTCAAAATGTAAGTTAGAGGTAGAATTCCACACAGAAGGTTAAAAGGTCAAGATCAAAAGAAAGATGAGACAGAGCTTAGAGGAGATAAGGGCATGACAATAAGTACTAGGAGATATTAAGCCAATTTTAATCACAATTATGAAATTTCAAACAACACTTTAGTGTAATTTTTTGACAGAGCACAGGGCGTGATAGATCACTGGAGGCAAATGAAGTTTCTCTTGAGTAGAAGCTCACAGGACGGGACCTCTTGACCCAGAAAACGTTGATGGAGAAAATGAAGCTAAGCATGACTTCCAAGAGGAGCGTGCAGCCTTGAGAAGAGATGCCATGGCCAGCAGGAAGGCTGGTGTGCAGTTTTGTTAGGCCTGGCTCAGACTGAAGGCAGCACGTTAGCAGCAAGCTAACCAATGGAAGACAGCAGCCTCTGTGCCACTGTGATAGAGAGGGGTGATAGAGGAAGGTCTGAAAGACATTTTTGCAAATAAATGCTAATTCTCTTCCATAGACACCAGATTTGCAATTTGGCCAAAACTGTCTTCTATATGGAATTTTCACTTCTCTTGGGAGAATCAAGCAAGATGCTCTTACTTTTTATCAACATGTGGATGCTATTAGAAAATAGTCCTAAAGAACACAATGTTTAGAGTAAAACAGGATTCTGTTCAAAGTCCAGATGTAACATTTGCCAGCTAAATAACTTGAAACAAATTTCCTGGGCACTGGAAACACTTATAAAGATGCTGTAAAACAGGAAGTGTATCACCTAACTCATAAAGAGCCAATCCCAGCTCCACCGTGCACACCGAAAGCATTTATCTTACTGCCTATCACTATCTTGGAGGCTGAAATGGTTGACTCATTAAATGCTGTCTTTAAAATAATAAATCACAAAATTATAATATTGGTGACTTTCCAAGTTCTTTGATTAAAAAAAAACTGAATTAGCTGTATATTTAAAATAATAAATTAACGTTCATATTTTCAGGTCTTTAAGCTATCAACTTTTTTTCCATAAGAAAATTACAAATGACGGTAATTCTCCATGCGTCTTTTTGTTCAGCATTTGTGGGACTACAGACTCTAAGTGAGGGAATATCATGGCTTTCAAGCCAGGGTCTGAACGTCTGGACATTGGTGAACATTGTAATGACTTTGCTTGTCTATCTCTGCCTAGTGGGTAGTCATTTCTTGGTAAAACACACAGAAACACTGGGAATCCATTCATAGCATTTCTCAATTGTTTATGAATTGTAATGCTCATTTACAATAGAATTTTGGCAAATTCTTGGCAGAGAACTTCTTTTGTTAAAAAAAAAGTACAGCATCTTCATTTGGCGCGACTCTTTAATGTGTAGGTTTGTGTTTCCTGCTTTCTAGTTTCCTTAAAATATATATATAATGTTGTAGAGACACACATACCCATTCATTATACACTTTGATGCAGCCGTCTGTGATACTTTCAGACACATTATTTTACCAACATGGTTGACAGTCTCGAGAGTCCCTTTCCCGCTGAGTTTTACCAATTGATACTGAAGACAGCAACTCCAAGCCAAAAAACTTCCGGCTAGTGGTATTTCTGGTACAGACCGATTTTAATTAAGCGAAAGTTTGTGGTTTAGTTATCTTATCTTGAGCAGATCTCTATACACAGCGTGGAGAGACCCATTCACTGGGGTAAGCACCTAGAACTGTTTCCTCAAAATGCTTCCTTTCCTGCGAACTCTTTCTTAGAAGCTACTTGGCCAACGTAGATGATTGCTGTAACATAAAAGTACTAATGTAATTATTTACAGCAAAGACGTAAGTCCTTAAGATCGTTATTTCCATTACAATCGATTACTTGAGCACAACTAATTCTAAGTCTGTATGTGATTTTACAAATGGGTCAGGTCTCGTTTGTGGAATGCCCTGGATCAAAGCACCATGGACTGCCTTTTAAAGAATGCCTTATCACAAGTGAGTGTTGGCCATGCTTTCTCCGTCTGCAGCAGGAAATGATGGAAACACTAATATGGCTGTTCCATCCTGAATGTTCTGCCCCCTGTTCTCAGAGGGCACAGGAATTGCACCCAGCAAGGATGCCCTGTCAAGATGACTTAAAAAGGAGGAAAGAAAGTTGCTGGAGGGGAATTCTGGAGGCGAATTTGTGCTCCAGATCAAAAACAAATTTAAGTGGTCGTCTCGGGTGGCCTGTGTGGAGACATGCAACAGCCCAGGCTGCTGTTTTTCCAAGAGGTTAAATTTCAAAAAGAGGAAACAACAGCAAACAGGCTGCCAATTCACTCCCCGATGTCACAACTGGCTGACGACCTGTTCAAAGCAAAACCGCTCATTTCGAAATTCCTGGATCGGGCTTTATGCTTAAACATTAAACACTTAGGAAATTTTAGAGCTCGCATGTCACATTTACGACTCCCGGGTAAATGGGCTGTGTGCAAACACACTGGTTCTCCTGACAACCCTCTGTCCGGTAATTGAGCCTGGGCTTGGGGGTTCCGGGAGAGCCATTTTCAATTTAGCCTGCAATGCTGGGGTGGCACCAGGAAGGACTCAGGATGGAGTTAAAAGTCACTTCAGTTCTCAACAGTGAAGTGGGGAAAGGTGATTTTAAGCACGAGTCCAACATCCTTTTCCTAGATGAAGAAGGTTCCTCTGCCGGGCACTGAGAGCTAGTCTGGGACAGTGGGCTGACCAGGAGACACTTTTGTTTCCCTCTGGTCCTGTCTGCCAGGGTGCAGCTCTGAAGGTGGCAGTGGTACCTGGTCCAGAGTGTTGGAGAAGAGGAGAGACTGCAGAAGAGGACTCCTGCAGAGAAGACTGCTGGAGAGGAAGGGGAATACAGACCCAGAGAACGAAACACCAAAGGCCACCTGGCTCTAGAGATTTAGAGAGGTGGAGCAGGAATTAACTGTCAACATGCTCAAGCAGAGCTTGCTTCTGGAAAGGACATCTCTCCTGATTTTTTGGGGTCCGGGATCCAGTCAGTCAGAGAGTACATTTTAAGTCTGATGAATGTTGCAGAACTGGACGCATGAAAACATTAATTGCATTTAAAAAAAATTTTTTTTTTAAATAGCAGAAAGAAAACAATAGCAGTGAAATGTAAATCCCCTGAACTGGGACCATATTTCTACTTTAGCTGTCAGTGAAAAATGTATGTGCACAGACTTTAGACATTCCTGTGCAAGCTGCATGGCAAATGAGGGAGTGTGTGTGTGTGTGTGTGTGTGTGTGTGTGTGTGTGTGTGTGAATCCACACCTACCGGCTTGTCTGCCTCGTTGTCCTCAGGAAAGGACGAGCTATAAAATCATACTTTAAAGAAAGTCATAGCGCTCATCGTAGCTGTCGTCTGACATTTCTATGACATCACTAGGCGGTTACTAGTAAATCTGTTGCTCATCCGGAAGTATGAGCGCACCTGGTGAGAGAGCACAAATTGATGCCTAGTCGGTAACAGCGCTGGGCCTCTTCTTCTGTGCATTCCAAAGCAATCACTAAGATTTACTAAGATTTCCTCTCCTGCCTGCTTCTATGCTAAGTGCTTTACATAGATTGTGGCATTCGATTCCTCCAGCAGTTCTAACGCTCCTATATCTACCTTTCCAGCGGCCAGCGCTGAGAGCGAGCTAAGCCGACCAATAAAAATCACTTATAACATTTTATGGAATAAAAATGACATAACTTTAGGTTTATCCAAGTTGGCTTATTAATTAGTAATGCCATAATTATATTTGCAATGGGCTGTTTTAAGGGAGTTAAATAAAGAAAAAAAAATGCCTGAAAAAATAACTCAAGGGTCCATGTGCTTTGGAAACTAGTGGTGTTACCAGTGTAGCCCTTGAAAGCTGAAAACTCAAAATCCTTCCTTGGTCCATCAAGTGCCAGGATTAAATCCGTGTTCCACCACACCCATAAATAACTTCTTTAGTTATTTATGAAGGGAAAGACTGAAGTGACTCTAGTATGGGGTTCAGTAATACACAAAACCCAGAATCTGACTTTTACAGGTCTTGTGGTACCTTGGTTAGGGTTTCTATTGCTGTGATGAAACACCATAGGCAAAAAGCAAGTTGGGGGGGGGGAGGTTTATTTGGCTTACACTTCCATATCACTGCTGTTCATCATTGAAAGAATTCAGGACAAGAACTCACACAGGACAGAAACCTAGAGACAGGATCTGGTGCAGAGGCCATGGAAAGATGCTGCTCACTGGCTTGCTTTCCTTGGCTGACTCAGCCTGCTTTCTTATGGAACCCAGGACCACCAGCCCAGCATCACCTATAATGGCTGGGCCTTCACCCGTCAATCATCACTTAAGAAAATGCCTTACAGGGCTCTCTCTCTTTTAACTTTTTGTTGATTCTTTGTAAGTTTCACATCAGGCACCCTGGCCCTGCCCCCACCCCGGCCCCTCTGCCCTTCTCCCTTACAACCTCTTCTGCAAAACAAAAGGCAAGCAAACAACAACAAAACAAAGCACAGACAACATCTCATCATTGAGGCTGTAGTATGTCGCAGTGTGTCCCACTGTATATCCCTCTGTCCACACATCTTCACTTGCCAATGTTCATTGCGATGAGACATTGGTCTGGGTTGAGATCTCTGGCCTCTGTGACACCATCATATTGGATCCTCATAGCGACTCCTCCCAGTTATGCTGTTGTTGGCCTGTGTCATGGAGGCCCCGCAGCTTTGGAACTGCAAGACTGGCTCTTTCACCATCCCAGTCCTTCAAAGGATGATATAGATTTTGGGGTGGGCCAACTCAGAGCCCCAGACGTGGGCCTGAGTGATAGCTGAGCTGCTCTATACACTGGCTCTCTCTATCTGCCCCACAAGGACGAGCTCTCCAGCATTGCTCCAGCCAGGCTACCCAACGCAACCATTTGCCAGAGGCAGGGTCAGCTCTCATGCTCTCAGGCCCTCGGGCCGGCTTCCCTGGAAACACATACCTAGGAGAGCCATCTCTGCTATGCTGCCCAGGCAAGATGCCAGAGCCAACTGTCCCAAGTGCTGTAGCCTGTGAGGGTCTGGGACAGCTCTCCCACCCTTATTCCCTAGAGTCTGGCTCACCCAGGCTTTCGCCGTCAGGGCCATCTCCATTGTGCTGCCCAGGAGAGGTGCACGGCCTATTCTCCCAAGTGCTGCAGCATGTGACAGGCCAGGACCAGCTCTTCCAGCTTCTGCAGGTGACAAGGAGGGGAGAGAAAGGGCATCACCCCTGCACCCAAGACACCTCACCGCTCATGAGTAGAGGGGCGAGCTTTCCCCAGCTCTCACCCTCACAGGCCTGCCTCTTAAGGAGGCTTTTTCTCAAATGAGGTTCCCTCCTCTCAGATGACTTCGGCTTTTATCCAGCTGACATAAAATTATCCAGCACAAGTAGTAAGTACACAGTTTTTGTTTTTTGTTTTTTGTTTTTTTTTCAAATATTATGTTCTTCCTTCATGATACCTAGTGTATACGAGAAATATTAATTTAGGTCATTGTTTGTAGCCAGATAGAATTAATTAGTGTTCTCTTCTTACAAGAAAGGAAACCTGAAGTTTGAGGAAAATATTTTGTCAAGACAGATTAAAATTTAGCTAACATTCAGCAAGAATAATGAAGTAAGGAGACCCTGTAGCTAAGCTGCAGGCTGCATCTCATCATTTACTCAGTTTAATTAAATGTCATCTCATGTGTCATTTCTTATGTAAAGGATTCCCATTCCTTTTTTTTTTTTTTTAGAAAAAAACTCAAAATATTATTTGAAAATTTCCTTCTATAGGCACTGAAAGGACAAACTTGATATGTTCAGGAATGTAAACCTCAGGAATGTAAAACCATAGGCTGTCTGTTTACTTTGTAAGAACATCCTAAACTGAAACTAGAACACAGGAAAATGTGTGCACAAGGGCCCATGATTCTAATGGCGTGAGAGCCATGGGACTTACCTGGACATTTCATTGTCAGGTCTCTCTTCTCTCACTCTTACCAAAACAAGAAAACCAACAAAAACAAAACAAAAAACCTTTTTATTTATTCTTTGGTAATTTCATGTTCAGATACAATGTATTTAGATGGTTTCTATCTTCTGCCCCCAAATCCAGACCCACTCCCACAGTCTCCTCCCAAGTTCTTTCCTCCCTTGCCACTTCCTTCTATTCTTCCTCCTCTTTCTATTCTTTTTCCTCTTCCTGTTCTTTTTTTGCTGAAGAAAACTGACTCTCCTATCTCCAGTGTCGTGGCTAGTTTTATGTCAACTTGACACAAGCTAGAGTTGTCTGTAAGGAAGGAACCTCAATAGAAAAGAAAATATCTCCATAAGATCCAGTTGTAAGGAATCTCCTTAATTAGTGATTGTTGGTGGAGGTCCCAGCCCATGGTGGATGGTTTTGTCCATGGGTTAGTGGACCTGTGTTCTATAAGAAAGCAGACTGAACAAAGCCATGGGAGCAAGCTTTTGCCTCCAGGATCCTGTCATGTGTGAGGTTTTGTCCTGACTTCTTTCGATGCTGAACAATGATATGGAAATATAAGCCAAATAAATCCTTCCCTTATCAACTTAAGTGTGGCCATGGCATTTCATCGTAGCAATAGAAACCCTAACTAAGACACCCAGCAAGCATCAACTGCCAATAACTCCTCAGCTAGTGGTAGAATCACATGAGTCTTCCCCTCAACATGCTAGGGGATTGATTTATTGGCTTGATCCTGTGCTACTTTTATGGCAGCAGTATCTGCTGGGAGTTTGTGACCACAACGGTATGGTATTTCCAGAAGACATCAGCATTTTTCTCCACCTTCTGACAATCTTTGTGCCCACTCTTCCCAGATGTTCTCTGAGCCCCAATGGGACAGGAGTTTGATACAGATATCTCACCCAGGAATGGGTACTTCACAGTCACTTATTCTCTGAAGTCTGACTAGATTTCTCACTCTTTTATTCAAGAACTTGCCTTAACTTGTGCCTGAAGAGTTCAACAAGGAGCTTTTGCTACTCGTCCATAGTAATTAGAATCAGGTTTAATTTTCGAACCAAAATGCACCATGGAGTCACTGCTAAGCTGTAAGCTAGAACCAAAGACTAGCTAGACTGCACTGGGAATCGGAAAGTAAAAGAAAGCAAGTGCATTCATTAATAAAGAGGAATTTTCTGTCTCCAAACTTGAATATAAAATGCGTAGGTACAGAGACAAAGATGCAGGTGACATACAGAGGAATCACACTCACAGTGTAAGTCAAACAAAAAAAAGTTCAGCATCACTTCCTATACCCCCAAAGTATGCAGAATAAGGATTTATGGCTGAAGAACAAATGCTTCAAACTCCTAAACAGTGGTGGCAGTTAGTGGATATGAACTTCCTGTGCTTTCCAAGGACAAAGTGCGATCCTGTTGCATTAGCGGGTATTTGTTGACATAAGGCACAGAAGCGTTGCTACAACGTAGAAGATGAAAGCAGAGGAGAAGGAGTTTCCAAACATGACTCCCAGAGTCCTTGACACACTCAAGGCATGGTCACGTCTGACTAGAAGCCAAGAAAAATGGAAGGACACACGAAGGGAGAGGTGCCTACGACCCTAGGCTGCGAAAGTGGCAGTTGATTCATCTCAGTACACCCATCCTGTTAAGTTTTAGCCCATATAGTAATTTTTTTTTCCTTTCAATAATCTCTGCTCAAGAAGGCCAAACGAGGCAAGAAAGTGCACGCACTAGAGCACAAAGCCACAGGCATGTCGACCGTTTGCATCAATGGTCTACGTTATTAGACCATTACTATTTTCACACTATTTTCAATTTCATGTCAGTCATTTATTTTCACTCATCCAAATACAAACATTTCGGAGAATAAAACTGACTCCGGAGGGTACATAAATCATGAGTGCTTCTGACATGAACTGATTGGCCTGCTCTTTGATCACCTCCCCCTGAGGGGGGAGCGGCCTTACCAGGCCACAGAGGAAGACAATGCAGCCACTCCTGATGAGACCTAACAGACTAGGATCAGAAGGAAGAAAAAGAAACCCTCCCCTACCAGTGGACTTGGGGAGGGGAGTGTGTGGAGAAGGAGGAGGAAGGGAGGGATTGGGAGGGGAGGAGGGAGGGAACTAGAGGGAGGATACAAAGTAAATAAAGTATAATTAAACATAGAAAAAAAATCATGAGTGCTTGCAGAATCAATCAGGTCACATATTGTCCCTCAAAGATTTCAATAAAGAAAAGGCATGCAGCGTGGAGCACGGAGCTGTGCCAGGCCCGGGCAGCCGTACCAGCCTCCTCCCAGGTTGCCCCTGCTGCCCCTTACCTCAGAGAAAGAATGCAGGCCCTGGCAGGCTCTGCATCACTGTGTTAAAGCAGTAACGTCTCTCCTTCCCCCACCCCACCCCCAGTCTTGCAGTGTGGCATTGTCACCAGGGTCCTACAGATGATCAGTGCAATATCGGAGAAGAAGAAAGAAAGGAAAAAGTAGAGAGAGAAGATCCTCTACAGCCTGCCTCAAGGAACAGAGCCACAAGCTTTTGACCATTAGCAGCGCTTAGACGCCGGAAAAGCTAAGGGAGTGGATTTCCTACTAGAGTTTCCAGAAAGGAGGGCAGCCTGTCAGCGCCTTGATCTTAGCCCGCAAGCCGCGTGTGGTCGATAGCTGACCCACGAAACAGAATGGTAGACATTTGTGGTTTCTTGGCAGAAGGAAATGGGGGGGGGGGGGTGTCAAGGGAGGGAATCACAAGGCTGAGCTTGGAATCCCAGTCTGTCTTCTGTGGTTCTAACAATGGGTCTAACAGAAGCAGGGTGATTCCATTAGGAGATATGGCTGAACAACAGTGTTTTGAAAGTAGATGCCATCATTTGTACATTTTAACACTTACCTAAAAGATTTCTTTGGTAGGAAAGTATTTTTTAACACCTAGAACTTAAAACGATACGGACATAAAAAAAAAAAAAAGCTAACTTGTTATATTCTCGATTCTCTAGCTCAAGTTCATAACCTCCCTCTTCCTCTCTTCCTCCTCCCACCAATGTGTGTGTGTGTGTGTGTGTGTGTGTGTGTGTGTGTATGTTGATGCATGTGCACACGAGTGCATATAGAGGTCACAGGTCAGTGTCAGGTGTCCTCCTCAATCACTCTCCACTGTAGTTTTTGAGACAGGGTCTCTCCTTGCCCTGGAACTCACCAGCTTGGCTAGAACAGCTGACCAGCAAGGCTACGGCTCCTCCAGGGTCCACCTTTCTTCCCAATGCTGGGATGGCTTTTTACAGGAGCCGCACGCTTTTTCAGCAAGCACTTTATAGAAGGAGCCTTCTCTTCAGCCCACCTAATTGCTCTTAAAGTCATCAGAGGACGATGCCATTTCGAAGAGTGAAATTTTTCTCATAAAGATACTTATACTAATACTGTATAGGTGGTTATTAAAATCAATAAGTTGGATTCAGCAAAAAAAAAAGTGCTTAGGAAGGATAAAACTTTTTATAATACTAAGAATGAGTAACTTGTTATTTTTTAAAAATCAGCAAACTGCCCATGTCATATATTTGAGATGTTGATGCCTTTATAACCAGGTCGAAAAAGTATGACTACAAGTATGACTACCTATAGCTAGAGACATTCAGCCCTCTATGCTGGAACATTTCTCTAATGCTACACTTGGGAACTTCTTTTTTTTCTTACATATAGGATTATATGCTCTTTTGACTTGCCTCTTGTAACACTTTGATTAAAATAATCTTGTCCATGTTTGATAAATGCCCTGTGACGTGGCCATCTCATGCATGAAGTACCTTTACGAATGAGAAGGAAATGAGTTTTCTAACAAAAATACCTGGTGGAGCAAAAAAGAAAAAAATAGCTTTTTTTTTTTTTCAAGTTGAGTCCTACAGTTTTGAAAATGCAGTTGTCAACATAAGGTTCATTGCCAAGCCTAATCTGGTGCTTCACAAAATCTGAGCGTTTAGCGACGAATTTTCTAAACTCTAACAAGGAAATCAATGAATTTCTCTGAGAAATCATAAACGCTCTCGAAAGTTTGACATCACACACACGTTATCTCATGACTCAGTAATAACAATAATTATCTATGTGGCAATCATCTGAGGCAGTCAGATGGTCGAGGCTACACTGTATAGTGGTGCCATCGTCATTTTACTTGACACCTCTCAGAATCCAGTTTTTAAACGGGAGCGTAGCTTCTCTAGCCATTTGAGTCTATACCCACCTGGTAGAATGAAATGGAAAATTGTCAATTGCTCACTTTATGTACAAAATATAGATTTTTTTTGAATGGCTAATTTACAGTAAAAGTTGATGGCTGGCATCAATAAAACTGGTTAAACTTTTGTGTTAACACAATCGACCATGCAATTGCTCACAGCATTAGCAAGGGCTGGCTGACACAGTTTGGGCAATTTGCCAACATCAACAACAACAACAAAAATGGGGACATAACTATCGATGCGGTTTAAAGTAATTTTAAAATAACTGCATACAAACACTCATTTTGAAGACAAGATGGATAATAACACAGCTATTTACCTTCTAAATGATAAAAGAGTTCTTGTTTTCTTAAATGGGGCTATTCTTCAGTATACAACAAATTTGCTACACTCACAAATATCTTCTTCAAGCATAAATTAGGATGAATGGCAAAAGTATTAAGGATATATTTTTAACAATCCTTACAAAAAAAAAGAGTTTATCCTTAGTATTTTACAAACAAGATGAAGATATAATTGCCTTCTGGTAGCCCTGGGATCCTATAATATCTCGGATCTCACCATTAGGTATTGGGTATGAAAGAGTAAACAATATATTAATATAGGTAATAAAAGAAATTAAGGGCAAAGTATAAAATAAAAGCAGGTAATGTACCTTATGTGCTTATGGTAATAATTCCTACCAGAGAGAAGCAGTCCCTTTCTTTCTTCATGCACAAGGATGGTGCTCCCGGGATGTGTGACAGGATTATTATTGCCTTCAGATGGTTCCATCTCAGTATTCACGCAGGAAAGACAGTGCCTCTATGTGCCCAAGCTATTTCTTCTGACCCACAGGAGTATGATAAAACTAAAGCTACTCATTCTTCTACCCCATGATGACTCTGCGTGTTTACAAAGGCAGTATGGGAATACACACAAAGGTAGTGCTATGGAGAATATCTGTTACAAAGAATCTTGTCTATATAATTGAATTTGCCAGTTGCATCCACTATTTCTTCCATGGCAAGAATCAACACTATTGAGATTCTGTTATCATTGCTGTGCATTAATTTGCCCTCAGTCTTCCTTTTACGCTAACAATACCCTTCACATGTGGCTGTTGGTGTGATTTTTTTTTTTTAAATTCTACCATTACTTATTATTCCTATCCTTAGAGGCAAGGTCTCACCACGCAGCCAAGAGTGACCTTGACCTGTATGGTACAGGTTGGGCTTCATCTTGAGGTTGACCTGCCTCAGTCTCAAAAGGTCTGGGATTACAGGCATGCCCCACTCTGCCTAGCTTCTTGTTTGTGCTGAACCAGAGTAAATAAAAGGAATGAAATCTGGTTAAGCACAAAAGAGATAGCTTTAACAATGGAACAATGTTACAAAATGTTGTGGGAGATGTTACTATTTTGTGCTAAAACCATTTCTAACAATACTACCTATTCCCTTGATCAAATTTAAAACTTTAGCAACTGACAAATGCCAAAGAGCATTAAGGAAGGAGAAAAACAACAACTGAACTGAACTGTCCTATATATAGAAGGAAAAATATAAATATATTAGGAGTTCAAATACACTTGGAAGACTATAGATATTTTAAAATTAAAAACAATACGTGCAGTGAAAGCAATGGCATGAGTTTAGAGCTAAAAAATCTTATCATTTGTGAAACAATTTTGGAACTATTGATATATCTCAGCTTTACCATAGACTGTAATGTTTTAGTATATCCACCATCTTCTCAGTATTACAAAAAGAGTAAATGAAATGAAATGGCAATGGGTGTTTGACGATATTTTTGAGACTCAAAGGCTATTTCTTATTCAACTTTCATTTGCCTTTTCTCATCCAAAAACATATTAAGTATAACTGAACATATTTATTTATACCCAACCCTTCCTCCAAGAAATAGAATATTATTTTCAATTTCCAGAGTTTCTAAACCTAACCTTCCCTTTCTTTATTTTATTTTATTTTTAATATATTTTATTTTTAAATAATTTTGTACATTCACTTGTATCCCAGCTGTAGCCCTCTCCCTCTTTCCCTCCCAATCCTCCCCCCCTCCTTCATCTCCTCCCTGCCTCCTTCCGAGTCCACTGAGAGGGGGTGTCCTCCTCTCCTTCTGTCTGGCCCTAGCTTATCAGGTATCTTCAGGATGGTTGCAGTGTCCTTATCTGTGGCCTAGCAAGGCTGCTCCTCCCTCAGAGGGGAGGGGAAGCTCATGAGTTCATGTCAGAAACAATTCCTGTCCCCCTTACTAGGGAACCCACTTGGATACTGAGCTGCCATGGGCTATGTCTGAGCAGGGGTTCTAAGTTATATCCATGCATGTTCCTTGCTAACATTCCCTTTCAATGAAGTATTCCATATACAGGTCAAGATTTCAGGTGTGCATACTATATTGAAATATTTCATCATATGAAGTTTCAGAATTTTAAGACACATAGGAAATAAACAAGTATTTGCCCTCTGTAAAAAAGAATTCATTTAAAAATAGTACTGCAATGTGTAAGGACATATTGAATATGTGTATATGCTTTGGCTTTAGTTTTATAAAAATGTAAATTTGGAACAAGTTTGGAAACCTCTCTCTCTTGCTCCCTTCCTCATTGAGGATTTAATGTACTGTCCTAGGACTGGCAATCTCTAACCCCTCGCACTGAATTTGTACTGTTGTTTTTCCAGTCAAATTTGTTAAGGAGTCACAATCTTTCAAAATTATTGTTCTAAAAATCTAAGGAAACTGACTTTTTTAGTGCTGAAGTAGGAAGTGATTCTGGCTGTATTGTGCCTCCCAAAGAGGAAAAGCAGAGAGACTTTGACCTATCTATAAAAGTAATGCTCTCCAGCAGTGATTTGGGGCTGGCCTCCGCAGCTTAGTCACGTAAACAAGCCATTTCTGTTTAAATCAAATTAACTGCTGGTCCTGACAGAAGCTAAAGAGTCTCGAGCATGCATGTTTCATTCTGTAATGATCTGTTTTGTAGAATTTCAGGTAAAAGATTGGGATGGCATTCTGTGCTTTTAGGGAATAATTTTTTACTTCCACGGGGGAAACGGCAAGAGTATGTAATACTTAAGAAAACCACTAACCTTGATTTAGCAGAATTTGAAAACCCAGCTTAAGAAATTTGGCCTTAGGAATTTGAATTCTCAGAAAATTTCCCTACGTATTTCTAAGATATTTTGAAGCACATACTCAAATAGATGAGGTTGTCATTAGACAACACCAGACAGAGAACATGAAGCACAAGGGAAGGAAGGAAAACCTACAATGTCCTCTTAGAGATTCCTAGTCTAAAGTCAACTTGGAGCAAACACAGCTACACATAAGCAGCTGACGACAAGCTCTGAGGGAACAGTCCTGAGAGGACCACAGATTCCCACCTGCTGCTGTAGATGGCCTGTGCCATTTCCTTCACTATTCATAAAGAGATATCACTCTTATGATTTGGCTACTTCATATGACAAGAGGGCAAAAGTATGCGATGTGATTAAGATCCCAAAGTGGCTGGGCATGGTGGTACAATGTTCAGTCCTCGCATTTGAGAGACAAAGACAGGAGGATCTCTGTAAGTTTGAGGTCAGCTTGGTCTACCTAGTGACTTCCAGGACAACCAGAGCTACATAGTAAGACACTGCCTTAAAAAGAAAGTTAAAAGGCCCCAAAGCAATTGACTTGGATTTCAGGAAACAGTTTATTCTTTGTTGGATGGACTTGGGTGAGTCAATGAAAGGGGACCAGGGGCTGAAGATATAGAGCACCTGCCTAGTACACATGAGGGCCTGGGTTTAACTCCCAGTACTTAAACAACTTACGAAATAAATAATAAGAGATAAAGACTAGAGAAAAGATACGTTTTGCGTACTACCCTTGAAAGAGAGAGCTTCTATAAGTTCTACTGCTGTATAAAAATGGGCCCTGATAGTAAGCACATGAACTTGACAATGAACCCTGTGCTTCTGAGGTAATGGCAACACTGGTGGCTCAATGTAGGCTCAGCCAAGGTGCCAGATCTGTGAAGACTGTGAGAGAATCAAAATTATTATTTCAATAGTAAGATCTGGAGAGGACAAGAGCTCCACAAGGAGAGCAACCAAAGCAAAAAATCTGAGCACAAGGGTCTTTCCTGAGACTTATACTCCAACCAACTACCATACATGGAGATAACCTAGAACCCTGCACAGATGTAGCCCATGACAGTTCAGTGTCCAAGTGGGTTCCATAGTAATGGGGACAGAGACTACCTCTGACATGAACTGATTGGCCTGCTCTTTGATCACCTCCTCCTGAGAGGGGAGCAGCCTTACCAGGCCACAGAGTAAGACAATGCAGCCACTCCTGATGAGATCTGGTAGGCTAGGATCAGAAGGAAGGAGAGGAAGACATCCCCTATCAGTGGACTTGGAGAATGGGGAGGGAAGGTAGGATTGGGAGGGAAGGAGAGAGGGGTTTATGGGGGCATACAAAGTGAATAAAGTGTAATTAATAATAATTAAAAAAGAAAAAGTATTTCAAGTCTTTAATATTATATTATCCTGTTATTCAGCAATGTATGATGAACACAATAGAGAAGAACAGTATGTTTATATATAAAAAATTATTTTGGCTTATTACTGGTCTTGCTATTGAAAGGGTTATAGAAAAATTTAGGACTGGGTTGACCACATCAATTGTAACTTGTAATCCTATTTTTAGCAGGAAATAATGTCATAATTATGTTTTTTTTTTTAAAAATATGGAAAGTGTTCAAATAATGGTGCAAAAATGTTATGGTCAAAAGCAAATAAAATTTGCCTCAATATTTCCTCCGGGAGTTGATATTCTTTTTTTTCTGTTTTCTTTATAAATACTGTTTATTCTTTGAAATTTTCATACATGTGTACATTGTTCAAGAATATGGAGTGCCTCTGTCCAAACTCCTTTACAAAATTATATTGATTAGGCTTACGAACCAGCGGGGTTTTGTAAAGGTCTTTGTACATCCTTAGTGCTGGTTAACTGTTGGAACACGGTCCCAGAATGGAGTTATGTGAGGATAATTCTGAGTAGTTCTTGTGAGGAAATGCCAAGAAAAGAAGACAAGAGTCTTATGACCTCAGTCTCTTCATAAACACAGAATTGTTCTTGGAATGTGTTTTCATGCTTCCCCCAGGTGTACCAGATAGGGGTGGGTTTACTTCAGTTTATTCATTATTATTATTCAGATTATTTATTATACTTCAGATAATTACAGTTGTTATTTGTTTATATGTCTCTGTGGAAATGCATGTTCTTGCCATGTGCAACATGTGGCTTATCTGCCATGTGCAGCTTGCCCTGTGATTGTAGACTTTACACATGTGGCTCCTCTTAATCCTCAGACTATAAATTGTCTGATGCTCTGAATAAAGTTAGCTACTGCATGAGACTTTAGTCCACCTCCTTTATCAGCTCTACTCCTTCAGGTCCCACTGCCTTTAGAGCAGTAAATAGTTAACCCACCTCTACCTCCCCATTCCCACCACACTCCTGTCCCGTTCCTATTTCCATTTAAACCTTCAGTTCCACGCTTGCTTATTCCAGTTCACATCAGGACCTCCCCGTCCCTCTTTACTCCATGCTGGAATTTTCAGCTGGCTTGATCTTATGCAGATATTGTGCAGGGAAACAGTTAGTGAGCTCATGTGCAGAACATTCATGACACGTCCAGAGGACACAGCATTACTTCTTATCCTCCAGCGCTTACATTCTTTCCTCTCTCCTCTTCCCTGATATTCCTTGTGCCTTGGGGTATGTGTTAAAGTAGATGTCCCGTCGTTCACTGTGTACTCACAGCACTTTGCACAGTAATGTGTGTGCATTTAACCAGAGAAGCTTCTGTGACCAGAGCTGGGACCATAAACATAAATGTTTAGGAGACAGTTGGGCAACATGACCATTTAGGAAAGCAATATCAGTAGGTTTTCCTTAGTATGTTTACAATAGTAGCCATGGATTCTTTCTTATGGAACAGGCCTCAAATCCAGCCAATAGAGTCAATTGGTTAATCTGTAAACAGGTTTGCCACTATTGTCCTGGTGTGTACATGTTGCCTTGTAGGATGGCACTGGATAAGACCATTGATGTCCTTTCTCTTCTATCAGCCTACATAGCACCTTTTAGCAGTATGTAATCTCCCCAACAGGGAGATGGGGGGTGCTTCCTGGTGAACGTTAGGTTTATTTATTATTATTATTATTTTGTGTTCTGCAGCCAAAGCATGTATTATCTTCAGCAATTGGTCTTACCTTCTGGTTATGGTGGGTTAATCAAAAACAAAACAACCCCGCATTTGTTCTAGTGGCTCTAGGGTCCTCCAGACCAATCACTTTCAGGGGTTCGTCTGCATCTGGCACTCAGGTTTTCACTTAATAGCCTATGTTTTCTAGGAGAAGCATTGTTTGCTAATGTAGAGTACCTCTGTTAAAACTTTTTTTAAAAATATACCTTTAAAATAATATAACAAACTACTGGGCCTCATAAGGCTTCTTCAAGCATCCTCAGTTGGTTAACCTACCTCTACCCCTCCTTTTTCAGCCCAGCATTCCCCGTCTTTCATTTTTTTCATATCATGTGTGTCCTACTATGCCTTCTTATTACATTGTGTACTTGAGTTGCAAGATTACATGTTCCCATGCAGCTTCTTCATGCATACTTTATTTTGGTTAAGCCTTTCCCTCCCCTCTCTGCTCCCCATCTCCATCCCTCGACTGTCTGAAGCGCCTTTGTCCTTGTTACCATTCCTCCTCTCTCCTTTCACTTTGCCCATGTTCTACACCACGTCCTAAATACATCCCCAGCCACTGTCCAGTTTTCAGTTTCCTAGCTTTCATGTGAACTCCAGGCTAAACGCACAAAAGATTTGAAGCTAGGACTTACGTATGAAAGAGAACATGCAGCATTTGGGATTGGGGCCTGGGTTTCTTCACTAAGTGTACTATTTCCAGTTCCACTCATTTATGTAAAAATTTCATGCTCTCATTTTTCTTCGCAGCTGAGTAATTTTCCTTTGAGTCTTTGTACCAGTTTCCATTATCCATTTATCCGTTGACAGACATCTACCCTGATTCCATTTCCTGTCAGTTTCGAATAGGGCAGCAATGAACACGGATGTGCAGGTGTCTCTAGTAGAGTTCACACTTCTTTGGACCAATTAATCAAAGTTATCCTAGTACTTCATTCAAGGATACCAGCTTGAATTGCTAATGTCCTATGCCTCACTCCAGCATAAAAACAGACACATTTATTTTATCCTCGTTGTTTCTTCTAGTTGAAACAAAATTATTTCAATTTGACTATCTCCCTCTGGAAAGCTTCCTGTTAACTTTTTAAGTTATGTTAACATATTTTTCATCATGAACATTGTTACATTGTTTTGTTTTGTTTTGTTTTGTTTTGTTTTGTTTTGTTTTACCCAGCATGGTCTTTCTTGTAGTCTGATTCTCTTTTGTGTCTCTGAGAATTTTCCTTCTGTTTGTTTGATACAGGGTCTCATCATACAGGCTGGACTGGAATTCATGATATAGACCAGGCTGGCTTTGAACTCCCAAGTGCTGGCATTAAATGAATTATACACCATTATACCTGGCTTTATAAAATTAATTCTTAAATATTTTCTTATCTCCAATTTGGCTTTTTTCTTTTTCTGGGTTCTTTGTTTTTACTGACCATTTCTTTTATGTTTTCTCCATCATATCTAATGATTGCTAATTTAAAACTGAATGTTAAGCATAAAGTTCTTAAGAGTAAGTGGTTAGTTAGAATCTTTGGTTTTTGGAAGTTAGTAGGCTAACGGGTTTTACCACTGTAATCTTCTGGGTCTGTGGCCATGGTAAACACATCTCCAACAGTTAGCGTCTCTAGCCATTCTCATCCCTGTAGGTTTATATCTTCAGACTTTTCATTCTCTAATCTCACAGCTCTCATTTGTGAGCGTAATTGCCAGCACCCTGAGAGTTCAGTGAGACTGGAGGTCTTGAGTATCTCCATAATTTTCAGCATAATTTTCACCTGCTTCCCTGCTCTCGGTAAAGGCTATCATTGGGTCTCACTGTCTCTGGGGTACACACTTTAGACGGTTCAAACTCTTCTGTCTTCTCCAGGCTTTAGGAGGAGTGGTCAGGTTACATTTAGTTAACAAGATGCTGTAAGGATACAGTTTCTCTTCTAACAGATTTTTAAGTTTCTTTCTTGTTTCTAGTACTTCTCCTTTCCCAGATAACTGAGATGAACTTTGTAAACCTTTTTAGGCTTTCTTCAGCAAACAACCTATTCCCTGGTACTTGGTGGTGGAAAGAACCTCTCCTTTCAACACTTCTCCTGTTTGCTTCATTCAGCTAAGTCAGTTACAGCTTGATGATCTGCTTCTTGGCCTCTAATGCATGCTGATGGGTCCCATCTGTTGTTCCTACCTCTCTGATTTGCCTCCTCCTGGGCTTATTTGTTGATGTACCAGTAAATGGCTCTGAGGCGGGAAAAAAGAACAGAAAAAGAAAAAGAAAAAACTCTGATGTGGAGAGTTTGCCAAAACCAGTAGTTAAATGTCCAGTCATAACCATCTCTAGGCTACCAATACATTGATGATGGCTTGCAAGGGTACCAGTATTCAACTAACCATGCATGGTATTTTCACAGCAGGTCAAAGCTGGCTGCAGCTCAACCCCGATCGTGCAATTTTACTATTTCTTTAGTGGGGCTTGAATAGAATTAAGATAGAGTTAGAAAATCCCGCACTGTGCTTAACAGAGAGGCTTAATGTCTTAGCTACCTAGATTGTTCAAACGAAGAACACAAGTAAGAAAATCACTCACTTGTGTGGAATAGATTGGAAAACAGGATTATCTGCCTCAAACCGTAACGAATTTTGTTATTCCTTCTTCAGTGCCCCCTTCATACTTTCTTTAAATTATCAGAATATGTTACTTACTTTTCTCAATGCTGTGACAGATGCCTGTATTCATTGTTCATCAAAATAGACCTCTACTGTCAGCTTGGAATCCAGCCCCTCCCCTCCAAACCTCACTTCTTAGTCTCCTTCCTCACCACACTGCAGACTCTGAGACCCTGTTTGGCTGAAACAGAGAAAAGAACAGATATTACAGTTCCTGCCAACTACTTCTTCCTCAGCACTCTCTTTTCAAATAAAGGTCTTCCAAGGTGTTTGTCTATGATGGGTGAGGTCTTGCCTGCAAGCCTTTTTTCCTAATGTCTTATCACAAGGTGCATGTTTTCTCTTTAATGCTGCTGAGCTCTTTAATGAGTATAGTGGTGTTATCTGTGCTTTCCTCATCTGCAACTTTAACTTCATCCTCCCAGATCTTTCTCATCTTTCTGCTCCACTCTTTAACTTTCCAGTCTCTGTGTAAGAGCAGCAAGCAGTAACCATGCCATAGCCTGGGAACTATGCTGCCTTTAAATTTCCTCTACAAAAAACACAAAGAAAAAAAAAAATCCCTTCCTTTTAAAGTTGCTCTCACTCAGATCTTCAGGATCCAGGTAAAAGGTAACCAGATTCTTTTTGGAATACAGTGTGACTGACCTTCTCAGTTCCCTGGTGACGTCCTTGTTCCTCTCTGAAACCCATGACCCTGGCCTTCACTGTCCACATCTCTGTCTATGATTTTCTTTACTCCTACCACAACGACCCATTAAGAATTTACCGAATCCCATGGCTCCAAGCTCATCCCTATCCCTCCTGAAAATTAGTTCCAAAGGCCTACAAATGGCGCAGACAGGTGTGTCGCAGCAGCAAACTGACTCTCCGTTCCAGTTATCAACCTTTGTCATTGGTGTGACAAAAAACTCGACAGGCACAAGTTGAGGGAAGAAAGGTTTGTTTGGCTCATGGAGTCAGTCCACCAACATAGAGAAGGCATGGCAGAGCTCACGCACCAGGAATATGTGCTGGAGACTCTTGGCACGCTGGCAGATCTGGAGGAAGAGAACTCCACCCAGAACCAGAAGTTGGTGTGGTCCTCAAGCCTACCTCTAGTGACTTACCTCTGCCCTGGAGATGATATGTGCTTAGGGTTCCACACCCCAGCCAGGGGCCAAGAGTGCAAACACATGAGCCTGTTGGAGGCTCAGATCTCAAATCTGCGATTTCAGACTCAAATCGCAACAGAGAGTTTCTTCCCTTTCATTCTTCCTTCTTTTACATACATAAGCGCATCTACTGAAATGATGACATGGTTTAGAATAGAAGTGATTCATTCCCTTTAAAGATAAGCCTTGGACTAGAAATGTTTACTCAGGAGGAGGATGTGGTTTGAAACAGTGAACGGCTATCCAGGACTGTAATATCCCAACATGAACTCCCAAGTTATAACGTACATCTTGAGGGTGTGGGAAAAAAAATTAGCCACTGTTCACTCAGAGAAGTACGTGACAGAGGATATCAGAAGAGTAAAAATTCGCTTTCTCTTTCTGATTGGACCTAAAAATATCTACCCCCAGTTCCATTTCTAAGAAATCTTAAGAGAAACCTAAGAGAGAGTGAGGACTGCGGAGCAGGGCATGGATTTTCCTGGGTGACAATCCAGAACCAACTGTCTCCAGATATGGAATTAGGCTCAGTAGTTACTACACTTAGTTTGGTGTAGTGAATAAATTAAGCTTGTTTTTTTTTTCCTTTCTTTGTTTGTTTTGTTTTGTTTTCTGGGAAACAGTTTGTCATTTGCACACAAAATTTAGAAGTTTCTAAAGAGAGGTTTATTCCCTAAATTCAAAGGACTTACTGGCCTTTGTACGGCTGGTGTCCAAAGTCCACTCACGGTTCGATAAGGGACCAAAAAAGGCTCAGCACTTCCACCTCCTGCTTGGAAATTTCAGGTCTTAGGATTTGCCCAGGGTCAACAGAACAGAAATGTTTACAACCCACATATGGCTCAAATAGAAAGAATGTCACTCTCTGAAAGTACTGTTGTTCACTATGATACCAGCACACTTTTTTTTGTGTGTGTGTGAAGTTTTGGTCATGCAAAATTGATAAAATTTGTGATTTTAAGGGTTATGGGCTTGCTTTTGTTTATACTGGGATTTCTGTCCCTGCTTATCACAAGACCTTCCTTGAGTAATATGAGTGAAGACTGCTTTGTTTAGTCATCTTATATCCTGTAGTTAAAATGTACCCAGTATGAGCAAAATAATAGTAATAATAATAATTAATAATAATAATAAAATATTTTAAAGGGTACTGCAAACCCAGCAAAGATAAGGGCAAAACAAAACATTGCAGTAATTAATGTATCATGTGAACGTTTTTTCCATTATATTATAATGTCTTTTTTTTTTTCTCCAACTAAATGTTTGAAACAGAATGCAGGCTGGACACCAGCCACATCTTAGGGTTTGCTGTCATATGTAGTACGCTAGAAAAATATGTTTTGCTTTATTTTGTATGATGTCATACTACATCAAGCAGTTTTAAAATGTAGCTTTTTCCTGAGGGATTTCATGAGTGAGGTGACAAAATGCACACATGGCTGCAGTTAACTTAGGAATGACAACAGCAACAAATCACTTATTAAGAAAGACAAAATTCTTCCATGAGGTTAAAAATGGCTCTGAGGTACGGAGCGTCTATGTGAGTTTCAATGGCTGTCAGTTCTCTGATCTCTTAGGAGGGCCTGACCATAACAAAGAATGAAAGGTCCCAGTTCTCCCTCTAGGAGGAGTCTCTACAGTGAATAAATGTTGCTTTGGCTAGTGAATCAAAACAAAGAAGTCCACCTCAGTGTGTCTCTCCTCCCAATCGTCACTGCCCACATGCTTTGGAGAGCGCTTGTAAGCTGATCCGGATGGCTTCCCATCCAAGGATTGGGAGACTACTCACTATTCATTTTACTTAAACATAGATTGACAGGCGTGGTCAGCCTTCTGGAGACTGTTCTTCTGTACCTGATGATTCATTATATTCATGATGACTTAGAACCATCGAGAGTAAGTGGAAGAAATTTCATGATGATCAGGCTCTAGTGGAGAAGATGGAGGTTTCCATAGGCTAAGAAAAGGCAACAAGACGGTTGGCACAGGGCCTTGTGACCAATCAGGGAACTTTGAAAAATGTACAGATGAAAAATGTACAAATACTTTTTTTGAAGTCAAGTCAAATCTATATAAAATGCAAATGGAAGTAAGTTTTGTGGTCCATTACATTTAAAATGGTACCACTGACAGGGGTGAAGGGAGGACGAGGCCAGGGTGTTCACTCATGTCAGGGTACTCACTGGTGGTTTGAAAGTGGTCAGAGTGGTGCTATGCTCCTGTCCAGAAAAATCGCTACAGATAACGGCATTGAACAGCCTATTTCAAAGATCTAGGCAAGATGACTTTTGTGGCTTGCATCGTAAATAAATAAACCTTCTGATAATTTAAGCTTTATATGGCACATGCATATATCAAAATATTACATGATATATCATCAGTCTATACAATTCTTATCTTTGGATCTTTTAAAACTTTAATTTAAAATGTAGTGCCACTGAAATTCAATGAAAGTAGAATGAAAATTTACTATTTTATAGATTTTTGTGTTTTTTTTTTTTTTTGAAACAGCCTCAAGTAGCTCAGATTGGCCTCAACGTGCTTATGTAGCCAATAATCACCTTGAGCTTCTAATCTTCCTGCCTCTCCCTCCAGCATGTTGGGATTACAGGGATGCACCAGCATGCTGGCTTGTGAAACACTGCAGACTAAACCTAGGATTTCGTGCACGCTAGTCAAGCATTCTGCTAACTGACCTATATCCCCAATCTGCCTGTGATTTTGCTGTTTTCCTTTTTGTGTTTTCACTTGTGTCACTCTAAATAGGTCTTCAGGGATAAGAAGAAAAAGCAAGAACTGAATAAGCACACACACACCACTACACACGAGACACTGTCACTAATGCAGGAGTTCCAGAACCTGACTCCTAAGGAAAATATTGTCAACAACGCTGCTGTGGGAGTACCTGCTGGCTCCCTGAAGTTGGTCATAGGTAAATTTGTAAGTTCTTTCTAAGGATCGCCTTACTTTCTTTTTCTGTTGCTGTATGAAGTATTGTGACAAAAGCAACCTCAGGAGAAAGGGGTTCACTTCAGCCCATAGTTCAAGGTGCAGTCTGTCACGATGGGGAAGTCACAGTGGCAGGACCTCGACCACGCTGGTCGCTGGTCGCATTGCATCCACTGTAAAGAAAAGAAAAAGAGAGACAAATTTTTGCTTGGTTCTTCGCCATTTAATGAAGTCTAGAACCTTCTGCCCACGGAATGGTGCCACCCACTATGGACAAGTTTTTTTGCCTTCCTTGAAACAAACAAGATAATCAACAGTCTCCTATAAGCATGCTAAAGGCTCATCTTCCAGGTGATTCTAGATTCTAGTGACTTGAAAATTAACACTAATAATTCCTGGTGTGTACTTGTGCTAAGGTCACTAAACTCCAAAAAATATATATGTTACATTCTTGCTTATTTCATTTTTCTAAAGCTTATCCATACTGTTCAGTTCTGGACAAGATTCTACGGCAGTCCTGCAGGGGTGTCATTTGTCCTGTGGTCCAAATGACTGTCATTTGGCCCGCTACAAATCACATCCTGAAGGCGTTTGGCTGTGAACTGGCCTTTATAATTAGATCTTTCCCCTCTCCAAAAATAAATAAATAAATAAATAAATAAATAAAGTCACACAATGAGACATGAGCTCCCTGGAAGCATGTACTTGTAATTTCTTTCCTAATTAATAACTACTTCTCTCCTCCTCCTCCTTCCTTTCCTTTCTTCTTTCACCTTCTTCCCCATGCATACTATGTATAACATTATATATTGTTATTAATATCATATAATTATATTATTATATAAAGTATATGTTATAAAATTATATGAATCTCATTAATATCGTGTTATATAATATATGTACTATATTATATATAATCTCAGAAGTAGGAGGAAATTATTTTTAAAAATAGGGTTGCATCTTTATTATACTAAAGTCAGCAATGCTCAGTTTCTTTGATGTTTCCTGACTGGAGCCAGACGTGTTGGATTTGGTCACCACTATAAGTTGGCACTTAGCTCCAGGCCCAAAGCAGATTTTGCCCGATAAATACTGGTCAGTTGAGAGGGCTGTTTCAGGGCATTGAACGCAGGGACTGTGTAGACAGATGGTTGCCTGTGGTGTGTGTGTGTGTTCCAACGTGGAATAATCCTCACGACGTGAATGCATGCCAAGCATCTGGGATGGGAAAGGCAATGCATCTGCTAGCAAGCAGTCTAGTACCGAATTCTGAGACCCCATGGGACATCTAGAAACATCAATGAGGAAGCAGGTTTTCTCTGTGATCTCACAATTGGGTTTTGTTCTCAGGAGTGCTATCCTGGCCACAGTGGTGAAATAGCTTTTAAAATCACCGTAATTTACTCTTTGGCACTAATGGTGCCGTGTAGATTAATTACAAGAGAACAAAACAAAAGCAGTAAATATCACCGTCTTTGAGTTCTTCCGGTTTAAGGGCAGCGCAGCGGCACAGATGCTCAGAGACACTCGATTGTACAGTAGGAAATCTCACACATGTTTTCACCGTTAACCAGAGTGTTGTCAGTGTTTTGAACTAGGATGCAGTGCAGGGTGGTGACAAGCTTGGTGGCCGGGAATCCCCTTACCCCACACTCGCATGCCATGGAACAGCTGGAAGTGCCTGGGTGACTGACAGTTGACACCACTACAGTGAAGGGCGGGGTCTTCCTGCTGGCTTCCTTGGTGGGATCTGTACATGCTTTAAGGACTTCTGTGAGGGAGTTACACCTGGGATTAAAAAGAGCAAGACATTCAGGTGAGAACCCAAATTACATCTTCCTGCTTTCCCATTCCAACAAGGTTATAGTAACAGGCCCTTCCTAAAACCAAATTTAAAACTGACAAACAAAGAAAAAAGGAAGCAGACCTAATCAGAATTTCTGGTCTGAACAGAAAAAGCCAAACTATTTTAGGAAAAAAAAAACAAGTTCAATCAGTGAAGAATCTGCACAGAGAGGCTTGTCCTGGAGGGTGATGGAGTGAGATTCCATGGAAACTCAGAGCCCGGGAGAGTCACTCTGCCCTGAAAAACTTTTTGTGGAAAGAGCAGACCCGCTACTCCATTAGAGAGCCTGGAATCACTTGACACTTCCTATGAATGTAGGGAAGAGATGTGAGAACTTATGACCAATGCCACAGGCCCCAGTGGCAGAGAGAATGTATTCTCATCTCCCTTGATCCCTTCTAAAGGCTCAGGTGTCCACATGTACTTTTCAGGAAGACTGTGATCAAGGCTGACTAGGTAAAAAGTATTACATTGGATACCATTGCACGTGTGAGTGAAATTAAAGCAAGCATATCACAGAAAGTGACAGGGGAATGCATAATTGCGATGTAAATTTCTTTCCGAAAGCATATGGGTGGATTTTTTTTTTAAATGCGCATGGACCCATTCTCACAAGGACGCATAACACTCTATATAAACCGCCACCATTTTTCCAGGTCACATATCAGAAATTGGTGGAGTTGGTTCTTCGTGCTATTGCACAAACGTGATACACAGTTGTTTTCCAAACATAGGTCAGTCATCCCAGCGGTAGCTATGTAGTTCTACAACAGTCCTAGACATTTTACATGGGGAAACCTATTCAAGGTCTTGCAGAGTCTATATATTAAAATTTTCTAGTACCCACCTTTTATACTTTTTTTCATACTCTAATTCAAGGACGCATTTTGCCAAGAATTTCCCCCAGGGCTTTTCTAAAAGTCGGTCTATTCAGAGGTAATGTAATCCATGTGTTTCAGATTCAGTCTCTTTCTTCATCCGAATGTGGCTTTCCACAGGCACCTGGTCACCAATGAGCTACGAAAGCTTTATAAAGGCTTTTACTTTTTCCTCAGAAAAAGGAAACCATATTTGATCAATAACACAGTTAGTTATAAAGTCTAAGTGCACAAGGACATATGAAGATATATTGTTTTACTATTTAATTTTAATAACTTTAGGCTGCATGTATTTGGAAACTCACCCATCATTGTCAGAAAAAATGCACATTACTAGTACGTTTTTCTTCACGGGCCAAAAACTCTATTTTTCATTTATTAAATGCACTTTAACTTCCCATTACGTTAACTTCTTGAAACACCATTTACTGCCTAGATATTCTGTTAGAATTATAAAATACAATTGTGTAATATAATTACCTCGTGTTTTAGTATTCCCGCATATAAACACGATAGCCTTGCCTGTGAATTTCTAAACCAGTAGACCCGAGCACGTAACTATAATATGCTTGCATACTACATGATTTCTCCAAAAAAAAAAAAAAAGAGAAACACCTTCTTCAGAGTAAAGAACACCTTCTTCTACCTGCACGAGTGGACTCTTCACACGGATGTTGACCACGGGCAAAAATGTTCCTTAACTGCAGTGATGAGGACGGTTACAGCAAAAGATCGTTCTGTTTGGAAACCATGGAGGTCTGCCAGCTCAGCAAGGAAGAATGTGTCAATAAGACGCCATAAAAAAAAAAGAGGCCCCTGCTTTAATTCATGTCCACAGGGATTAAGGGCACATGGCTGAGGGCTGAGGGGGTTGGCATGTTCTCGCTCAGCTGTTCCAGCTGAAGGATTGGAGAACAGGGCTCGCGGCAGGCCTCCATATTAACTTACATTCAAACATGATGATAGTATAATTTCTGTGCTTCAGAAACAGCCATACTTTGGTTTATGTGCAAGCATTTTATAAGTACACACGTATGTGTACATGTGTGTGTGTTGTCCAACATGAAGAAATAAAGCACATGCATTTGTTTGGTCCTGTATAATTCTATATATAAATTTGTATATATACTACGTAGAATATGCATGTTATTTGATTTTATATACACTTACACTAACTATAAAGGATAGCAGTGAAGACTATATCATTGTGTAGCTCATGTATTCCTTTTATCATGTCCTTGATGCCAAGAATATTCTTTTTTACGCATTCTAAGAAAGCTGGCAATGTCTTCTTGTATCTGAAGCTTGTTCTCACTCATAACTGCACAGCAATTACCAAAGAATAAAGCATGAACTCCCTGGGGAAAACAAGGAAACATAAACCTTACCTAATTGACATAATCAGGTTTCTAGAATTGTGAACGGTTAAAGAAAACTGGTTTGAGGGTGACATTCTCCACCAAAGATTTTCATGGGATTATTTACTTAAACTGCAAAGAGTGAAATAGAGACGAAAATGGGATTGAAGCAGCAACATTTTCCCACATGCTATACATTCCTAACTTCAAACCAGACTCATCCATCAGGACGCCAGACACACAGCTTTCCCTTCCTCCTCAGAACCAACATTCACCTTCATACAAAATCATTGCTTTATCATATAGACACGTGCAGAATGTTATTTTTTTTTCTATTATGAACATGAGGTGTGGAGTGTAAATGTGAAGAGAAAACCTGTGAAAGGCAATGACTAGTGTAATTTGACATGGGGAAAGGCTTCACATTCCAAAGAACAGAGAACTTTAAAATGCTATTAGTCATTCAGAGTAGGTAATAGTATAGTCAGAGCTTCCGTCAGCTTCTTCCGTGTAGCAGTTGTCACCACCCATCCCTGCAGAACTGTCATCACCCACAGAAGGTAAAAGACAGCAAAGTGACCAAGGTGGTGGCGGGCAGGAGCAGGTAAAAAGTGCACAGCATGGTTTGGGGAACAATTGCAGATAAAAATAGATGAACCTTCCTTTAGAATTTTGACAAAACTACAGCAGGTACCTGAGACATTGTCTTGTTTCCTGCCTTCTGCACCATGCCCTACTGCTTCCTTCTGTTAGGCAATTCAACACAGTCCCTCTGCCACACTCCATAGGATCACGGTAGTGTCTTTGTGGCTTCAGCAACACATGCTTGATGAGTTTCTGTTTCATCCAAACCCGAGTCATTTCTGGAATAGAACCAATTGATAAGCTATTACGGGCCTGTCATGGCTTTAAAGTCACACTAAAGGCAGAATTTGCCAGGCAAAGTGGAGGATACTCTCTATCCTCCTCGCCATCCTTTGCCATCTCGTCAGCCCTGTGTCCCGCGCTGTGCATGCCGGGAGCAGCACACAGTAAAGAGTCAGTCTTCCTCCTCTGGCCGGCAGAGTGTTAAGGGAAAGCAGGTAGGCAAAGAAATGAAGATGGCTGGGTGGCAAAGGTAGGAAGAACGTGGTTACAGTTGGGTGTATCTGGTGCTGACAAGCGAGGTGAATTTAAACCCGTTTGGGAGGTAAATCCTGTTTCCAGCGGTCAGTTTTCAGAGGCAGAGTGGATTCGGATAACCCATCCAGTTGCAATAAGTGGTAGTGCCAGGTGACGTGGAAGAGAATCAAAATAAATGATTAGAAAGAAATGTATGCAGTCAGCTCACGGCTGCCAGTAAAATCAATCCCACAGCTCGGTAGCCCCAGACTATACGTACAAATGTGCTCACCGTATAGAGCAAGAACTGGCAAGAAGAATGATTTTTAAAAAGTCATATGAGCTGAACGAAGATTGGGCACAAGAAAAGAAAAGAAAAAAAAAGTGGAGAAGATGCAAGCCAGCCTCAAAAACATACAGAAGGCCAGCTAGGTGGCTGGACTGGTAAAGGCATTCACTGTGCAAGCCGGATTACTGAGCAAGTGCTCTGAGTCCTGTCCCCAGAACCCAAGGAAAGGTGGAAGGAGATAATAACTCCACAAACTGCTCTCTGATCTCCACATTTGCACTCCCCTCACACATGCACACACATACCATGAACATAACAACAACAACAATTTTAATGTGGCAATTATTAGAGAGGAGACAAAATGAACATGACGGATTAAGAACACTCGCTTTCCTGTGACTCTGTGGAACAGCGAGCAGGGAACCTGTTGGTGGGTGGAGAGAGTAGAGTCTATTCTTCCAGTGTAGACAGGGGGCAGGGCTTTCGATGAACCTATCTTTGAATTGTGGCAAAGAAAGCTAGTGAGGGTCTGATGGAAAGAGATAACTGGAAAGGGAGTTGAACATCTGTTGCATACAAAAGTACTTAAAAACCAAAGCCTTTCTTTTGTCTAATGGAGTTGTTGGGAGCATAACATATAGTTCTGTAACATCAACAAACACAGAATGAAGTGTGATACTGATGCAGCTGTTCACATTGGTGATGCAAGGAAAGAAAACATCAAAATGATCTCTGATAAAGCATTCAGATAAGCAAATAGAGATTAGACAGGCAGAGTGCCTGCACCTATATTCTTCCCAGATACCTCTCTTCCAGCTTACAGATTAAAATCCATTGAGCTTTCATGCTTTTCTCGTACACACTAATAATCCTTCACATTTCCTCCTGTTCTTTTAAAAGAGTGATCCAAAGTAACCATTTCTACAAGGTCCTTTCAAAAGGACCATGGAGATCTTTTGAGCTAAAAGCATGTAAAAGCACATGCATAACTGCATGTATGCTTTAGGAGATGCAGGCTGAAGATTAAAACTCCCACCCAGAACAGCATTGTTTTGACATAATTTATGCCTAGATAGTGGCAGGTAAAAATCCTTTGACTGTTTTCTAAATTAGAAATAAAAATTTGAGTTGTTCACAGCATTGAGTACACAACCCAGGGATATTGGTACTGTGCCCAACCCCAGTATCTTGATGAAAACATCACTTGGCTCTCCCTGTGTTACTTGCACTCTCCCACAGTGATTTTAGAAAAATTCCCCCATCAATGTATTAGTTCCCAGAAGTGGCGGCAGCTCCCATTAACGGCACAGATACTGGATTCTGGATTTTCTGGTTTGGTTGACAGAAAGCTGCACCCTCTGGATTCTATGTCACAATAATGTTTTACTCATTCCTCAGTAGGAGGCTCTCCAGGGCCATTCCTTCCCACCACCTTGGTAAGTGTTGCTCTCCTGTCCCCATGGTTACCAAAACGTGGGAAGGGGGAAGCAGGGAAACAATGTACTTTAAATTCTCTCCACCTTGCTGCTCAATTCTAAACACAAAATAACTTTTAGCCAGGGCACTGTCACGTAGATGCTTTCAGGCCTACATTGTTTAAATAATCTGATAGGACTGGCCAGCAGGGAACCACGCAGAAAAAGGCTGTCAGAAAAATTAGAAGACAGAAAACACAAGCTGGGAAGATGCAATGTAACGATGTTTGAGCTGGTTGTTCAACTCTGTCAATTACCTGAAAGCAGCCTATCAGCGCCCAGCAGAGGGGCAGTCTTCAGCTTTGCAAATTAACAATATTCAAATACAAGCAGATTTGCTCCCTGGATACTAAAACTCATTGGCCTTATTACCTCTTCCTTGTCAAAGGAAATAAAGACAAACAACAAAGGAAGACAGGATCATAGGTGGGTGTTTCCAGCCCTTTATGGTAGCTGCCCGTAGTAAAATCACAAACAGAAACAGTAAACTCGAAGCACTCTTACCGTGTCCTCAGAATAAGCAAGACACTGAAGAAGGTTTCAAGTTCAGTGGGTTTACACCCTGGTTGACTATGGCATGGAGAAGCTAAACACTGTGCACTCTCCCTTTCGTTACATCCTAGTTTCCTCTCCTACTGCTGTGCAGGGAAAAGAAGTAAAAGTTATAAAAGAAGGAGGACTAAAAGCTGACTGGAAATATCAGAAGTTCCTTTGTAGAAGCTGACCCCGGGAAGCGTGCGAAGGGTGGGATTTGAGCAGGTGGCAAAAAAGGGGAAGCTTGTGTAAGTAGAGAACAGGGCATCAGCAGAGGTGATGCCGAGGTAGTGGTTTTAGAATTTGCATAGTGAGAATGTGGCCGGTCAGTCAGAAACTACTAAAAGAGAAACGAGTAGGATCTCTGGAGGACCCCACATGCTTGTTCAGTATGAATACATTTCAGTCAGCACATAGTTTAAGACATTGAATGCGCTTAGCTGTGTAATGACTGATCTTGCTAAAAGGCAAGGCTGACCCTGCTGAAACCTCCAATATTATATAGAACTACAAAGAAGGAAACAGATACAAAGAGGGCATGCCTATCTCTCGAAAACATAGCACGCAACACTCCCGTGCTGAGAATATCATTCTGGATTCTTTGCCAGTTCTGCCCACATCTCAAAAGCACCTCACCCTTTCCAACACCCCCAGACAGCTCTTGTATTTGGCATCAAGATAAGGGCCCTTCAGTGACAACCCTTGTTTACATTGGGAACATTTCCTAAACAATGCATCTATTGTGCAACCCCTCTCTACCTCTTGGTGGTGAGATGAAGAACTGGAGGAAAAACAAAAAACAAAAAACCAAAAACCAGCCTGCAATAAAAGGAATGTTCTCTGTGGTACTGTTAACTCCACAGGAATGGTCTACACACTTTAATCTTCCCATCACCTCTTCAGACCTGCCTTCTCCCCCACACAACCCCATGTTCTGAGAATACACAGTGAAATAAAGTATAGCTGAAAAGAAGGGCAAAATGACATATGAGGTCATTCAAGGTAGGCAGCCTGGAGGCGACAGAAGGACCTTGAATATGCCAAATATGGTGTCAGCCTTACCTCCGAGATATAGAAAATCCATACAGCCTGAACATTAATGGATATGCCTTTGCCTCTGAGATTGATTCTTGGGGAGTAAAAACATCCTACATGTCATATGCAGGATAACAAATACACACGTAAACATTGCATAACCAGATGAGAAATAAATTTAGAGCTAAAGCTGTGTAGTAAAAGGCATCAGACCATCCTGTGGCAGACTTTATGAACTCACAGATGTATTGGCGGATACTGTCTTCACATGCTCAGGAAAAGCAATGCTGAGAAAGGCTGAAAAACAATGTCCCAAGAGTGTGTGTTGGGGGGGGGGGGGGGGGCGCTGAGATACGTGTGTGACAAAATCGCACCAAGCCTCTGCCCTCTGAGCTCCGGTAGAGCTGACTGGCTGCTGCAGATCTATTCTGCGGAAAGCTGAAGGTAGCGACTCAGAGAGCAGAGGCAGGGTATGAACCGCCCTGACTTGCCTAGGAGCGGTGTGCTAAACTTGAAGATGCGGGACTCTCAGGGCTTTCCGTGAAGCTCAGATTTGAGTTCCTCAAACTATGTGTGCGGGGGCTATCTACATGGTTTTTGAAATAAATACAGAATTGGGATAATGATGCGGATAGCTTAAGGCTAAAGTCACCAGAAATAAAAGTTACCCTAAACATGGCAGAGCCTAGCCCGAGCTTGTGTCTCGCCAAACCCTGCAAGGCTTTCCCTTTTCATGCTTACACTGGGCTTTCTGTAAGCCAGGGGGCTGGCACAGAAAGACATGTCGGCCATCCAATTCTGCTTAGAATGATGGCTTATTCTTCCATGTATGGCTGAGGGACAAACAGATGGAGAGTACGGGCAATGGTCTAGGGCGATCCATGACATCAGACAGAAAATCACCTTTGTTTCTATTAGCGTTTCTGTGTAATTGTTTTGTCCACCCACAAACCGCTGGAGTCTTGCCCAGTATCTGAGACTCGGAAGCAGTTGGGAAAATGAATGGGAATCAGGAGCAGCAGGAGGAAGCAGGTTGCCCTGCGGGGAAAGTCTGATGTTTGAAGGATCAGGGGAGGAACCAGAGAAGGCAAATGGGAGAGGCCAACTGCAGAAAGCGAAAGTGGGCTTACCAAGGGCACTGAGGGCAAAAGGGGGCGAAAGATGCTCTGAAGACTAATTGGCTAGATACGTAATTTTCTTTAATTATGTTGTATGAGAAACTTATGCATATTTATATATCCCGGAGACTGCACCTCCCCACGCAAACATGCAGACACATGTATATCTCGTCTTTTTTTGTATGCACGTGGTTTGACTATGTAATTTTCTAATTTGGAAATTATTTAATAAAGGTACCTTCCGAGGTACCTTCATTTTAGTTTCATTTTGGGTCCCCACATGTAAAGTTGAAAGTAAGACTAGGTTTCCAAATATAGTCATGCATCAGGGTAGGTCATGAAAGCTTGAGGAGGCTGTCACTCTTTAGATCTTTGAGGAATTTCTTGTAGAGGGTGAATAATAGTCACTATAATCACTTGCTGAGGACCGGGGCATATCTTTTAATTATAAGTTTATTCACATAAATGTTTACGAACATGTACCAGCAAGCCACAAGACAGGTAAGGAAGTGGTAAGACCTGTGGGGGGGAGAAGCACAAAGGAAGTAATGTTATTATCCACGTCATCTCATGTGAAATCCTCCTTGGAATTCATGTTCATGCCTTTTATGGGTAAAACAATGGAGACTTGATTTGCATTTGAAATATGCATTCAGGTGCGAATCTCCTTTAACTCTAACCAGGCTCACACACCCATGTCATCTTCATAAGACTCACATGCAAAGAAAAAAACAAAGAGTCTCCAGATCAGGCTGGCCAGCCGTACAACTAACTATGCCTGCCAACCATAAACGGACAGGGAGTTTCACCTCAAGTCTACAAAATGAAACATTTCAGTTTTCCATATTTCTGGTGACTTTAGCCTTAAGCTAGCCTTATCTCAATTCTATACTTATTTCAAAAATCACATAGATAACACACACACACATAGTTGGTGATGTCATATTCAGTATTATAATAAATTATACCCATGTTAGCTCAAGGGGAAAGCTATTTATGATAGGAGGGTGCTAACACAGCATAAAAAGGGAAAACATGAATTCTTAAGCCGTAAATCAATTATATTCCATTGAAACTATGTGCTTTAAAAGTAACGATTTCCACCTAAATAAACAAGGATGTCTTTTGAAAATGATACGCCACTGCCCATGTTCCCTCTCTCCATGTTCTTGGAGGGATGAGTCACCTGTTGTCAATATGCCAGGAATGCTTTTATCTGCAGACCTCTGTGTCTTCTCTAAAGCAACTTCCAGAAGCCAGGCTAGCTGTAACAGAAGGTCCCAGCTTTTGAGTTTGCTTCCTCTGTCAAAAAAGGCACATACCTAAGGGAGGATATTTTAAATTACTGTTTGTACGTGAGCTCTGCCTCACAACTTGAGCCTCTAAGTTTGTTTTTTGTTTGTTAGGTTCGTTGTCATGAGCTCACTAATCTCCATATAATGTGTGCAAGAGTTCAAGTGCCATTGCTAAATTAGTCTGAATGAGGAATTAGGCCTAGCCAAACTAAAATATGTAAGACATACGCTTTGTCAAGGCTCAATCAATCTATACTGTCATTTTTTTTTCAAATCCTAAGAAATTCTTTGCAACTAAGGCCTTTCATTTACAGTTCTTCCAGCGTTTTTATAAAGGAGCAAGGGCTAAAAGTGGTAAGCAACCGTCAGGCTCTGTATTTTCCTCCTTGTGTTTGAAGAGTTTGGAGTGAGTCTGTTGCCTCTTTGGCAAAATCCAATTAATCACTTGTTTCCAATTGCAGAATCTGGCTCTTATATCAGTATAAGCCTTTCCCAAGGAAGGGTCACGTAGGAGCAACTAACAGTTATACTGCAATTTCTGTGTCGTCTTTCCACCATCATAAAGTGCCATACATGGCAATTAAAAGTCATCTGTTTTCAAGGCAGAGAGAGTCACGATCTAAAAGGAGAAAGGTGAGCTACTCCCACACGCAAAGTGTGCTCTGATAGTTGGGAACTAAAATAAGTGGCTATTCATTTCTTAAAACTATTTGACGAAATAGAAAGTGTCAGAACAGAAGTGCATACATTAGGTTTGAACATGAAACATGGGTACAGATGGGTTTTCTTCTAGCTAGTCTGCACACTTGCCCCTTCCTGAGGGGACACAAGGTATCGAAGCTTTGGTTTCTACAGCCTTCCACCTCATTGGAATGGAAGCCAAGCGACGAAGATAAACGTTCACCACGAATGAAGATTTAGAAGGATCCTCAGCCATACACAAAACATCATATGCTTTGGATGCACCTGAAGACATGTGTGACAGTGAAGCCACGACTTATGAAGTACACCGTACGTTTGAGTGATGCGAGTACTATGGGAAAGTGTTAAATTATGAGACAGTATCACAAAAAAAAAAAAAATCTACAAAAGAATATTTTTTCATACTGAAAACTAAAGAAAACAGAAATTAATGAACGATGTCTCATTTGCTCTAAGTAAACTGTCTGAATGTATAAAAGTAGAACATAGAAGAATTTGATTTAACAGCAAGTTGCTTAGATTGCGACACTCCTGAGAAAGAAAAATGATCTGGGGGGAACACAAATCAGGTTTGCAACCTCCTGTGTCTTGCCCATGGCCCGCCCACTTCAGAGTGATTCAGAATCTACCTCATTTTAAAAATCCAAGAGTTCCTCTTGAGCCAAAGCTGACTGTGTTTGCACATGTCTGTGTGCCAAGTGTGTGCAGGTGCCCAAGCAGCTCAGACGAGGGAATCAGACTCTGGAGCTAGAGTTACAGGCCTTTGTGGACTATCCACCGCGAGTGCTAGGAACCAAAACCCTAGTCCTCTGCAAGCGCAGCAAGTCTTCTTAAAGGTTGAGCCATCTTTCCAACTCCTTAGCATATAATTTTATGATGTTACTGCTGTTCGCAGACTTCAAATTCAGGCAACCGTGATAGAGCACACGCTTGAGAGATTATCTACTATATTAACCCTATTGATAGTAAAAATGAGTCCCTATAGTTGACTGGTCAGATGAACCTTAACATTACCTCTATAATATAATCATCTAAATAAGAACCTTCCAAATATTGCTATAACCAGTAATTGGACTCCTTGTGAGGTAAAAGCAAACTCTTTTAACCTTGGCATTGGATAACTTGTGTCCTTCTCCACATTTTCTTATTTATTTACTTAGTGCAAATTATGCCTAAAAACAATGCTTCCTTAAATTCCAAGACAGCCTGTGCGGTCTGTAGGACAAATTGCTCAATCATATGGCCACTTACAGCCAGTAACAGCCCTGGAAGCCTTTTTTTTTTTTTTTCTATCTGTAAAATTGGGAGAGTGGATTGATTGATCTTGGAAATCCTTTCCAGGTTCACAGTTCTGGTTCTAACAGCAAAAGAAACACACATAAAAGCTTCAGCTGAAGTTGGACAGGAAGCTGGTGTTTGTGATGTCACACAGAGAGATTAGCCCGGCAATTTCATTAATGGGAGTCATATGGTGAAATCCCCTAAAGCTATTCAGAAACAAATCCCTGACTGCTTAGAATGGCAGGTAGAGCCATTTCCTTGAGGTTTTTTTTTTTTTGTTTTTTTTTTTTAACTACTAGAAAATTCAAGGTATTGTGAGACTATGTATGATCTTTTCTGGAATGGAAGAAAGACAAAATATTTGAAGGAGAAATGTGTGTCTTCTAATGAACGAGAAAAGCGTGGGGTGGGTAGGTGGCTAGGTAAAGGTATGTCAACAGAACCTGGCTGTGTGTTGGCACTGACATGCATTTTAAGCCCCAAGGTTTCTCAGGAGCTATAGGACAGCTCATCAATTGTATTTAGTGCCCTAAAAATGAAAAGGGTGTCAGGAGACTGTGAATCTTGTGCTTTTTCTTTTTCTTTCAAGCTTGTCTCTTTCTTTCAAGCTGGTTGAGTGTTGACTAAATGCAAAACTCAAATGCCACTGTCAAGAATGAGTCAAGGGAGGTTTAAGTGAGGTGCTCAGCTCCACGTTTTCTTCCTTTTTTGGTTAAATGTGGGTGGGTTTGGATAGAGTCTTTGTGCAAAACCTTGAAAGGAAATGCAATTTTTCATAATCACGTAAATGAGAAGACAAGTAGGATATTTTCTAGAATGTTCCTGGGTGGCTCACATTTCTGTGAAATGAACCTCAGACTATTAAAAGGAGAAATAAAAACATTAGATGGAATGATTAAAGAAAAAGGAAATTGGCTTTTCAAGACTCCAAGTCAGTTCTTCAACTGTTCTTTAAATCAAATGATCGGAATAAATAAACAAGTCAAATGACTGGTAAGACGTATAGACTTGGAAGAATTAAAAAAAATTATATATGACATCAGCTAAGTACCTACAAAGTATCCTTCATTGACACGGTATTAATGTCTAGCTCAACAATCATGCCAAATCAACTTGTCTAAATAAGTTAAGATCCAAAGAAATAGCACATTTTGCTTCAGTTTTCTAAGAACTTTTCCCATAACCCATATGTCCCAAGAACACATTTTGTTATAAACTCTTTCTTTACATGTCCACCTGCTCCTAGTAGTGAGTCCCTTTTCATCAAAGATGGACTTCCCAACTGGAGTGCTCTGTGAGCGTTGGACAGTTGAGCATCTAATAAGGTTTGTTCAGTGATGTAGTATTGCTCTAATTTATTCTAATGAGGTTAAAGAAAGGTTGATAAAAGCTCTACATCCTCATACTGAAATGTTTACAAATTAAAACCTAAGAGAAACAACGTAATGTAGGGAAATTCTTGCATTAGATGTAATAAAAGATTTATTCCTAAGAAACAAAGAACGACACAATTAGGAAAAAGACTAACAGTCAAATGGTAAAAGAATAATAACTGAAAGATATGAATAAAAGTGCAGATGACTAATGCGCATATGAAAAGAACAGAGATCTATCAGAAAAGGCTAAATTTAAAACCAAAAACCAAAACCAAAACTACCCTGGTTGCTCAGCTGCCTTTCCAGGACCAGTGTCAACTCTTCCTCTGGTTGTATATATTATTTACTAAAATGTTTATGTCTCTCCTTTTCTTAGTTTGTTTTCCCATTTTGCTGAGAAACATCCTCACAGACTTTTTAGAAAGTTTGCTTGCAACATTGAATCTTTCAAAACAAACAATTTATTCTAAAACCATGTGTAATTTCATAGTTATTTAATGTCCTTGGACGATCTGGGTGCTGGAAAGCAAAGGGGAAAAAATGGGCTCCTAGCCCCTTCCTGCCTTTGTTTTGGGGGCTGGGGGCTTGAGGGTGTCCTATTCCTTCCCACAGGCTACAGGACAACAGAGCCAGCTTACTATGGACGAAAGCATTCAAAACGGTGAGCCACAATGCATGCGTTGTCTATCTCTGACATCTCTGTTCCTGGGGTGATGGTGGCTATAACACAGTGCCTCTGGGGGTCTGCCTGGGTTATACACCACAGTTTGTTTTTGAAGGGTTTTGTTTTGTTTTTGTTTTTAATCGTTGCTGTTTTGGTGCGTTGGTTTGTGTTAGGTCCTCATTCCTTCTATTATCCTGATTAATTCTATTATTCATTCTATTATCCTGATTGTGCCTTGTGCCTTCTCTGTGAGTTTTCTGCACTCCTCTTTTCTTAAACACTCCGACATTTCCCACAGGCACCCCTCAGGTGTGTGTTGCTAAGGCCTCCATTTGAAGGCTCCTGTCCTTCCCTACAGTCATAACCGCTTTGCTTTTTACTTTTTAAGATGTCTTCCCATCTGACCTTAATTCTTTCTTGCTAAATTTCATTAATGGAACCACGCACTTGCTCACCTGATTACTTTATCATCAGTCACGTGTTTTCTTTCCTTTATGCACAGTGTTTTGATGCTATTTTCTAAAAGATGTTAACTTCTCTCTCTGAGAAACTTTTTAAATTTTTTTAAACTGTTTTCAAAACTTCAGGAGCTCTTTCTCCATCTTTGTCCGGTCCCCAGAATGCGGGGTTTATGGGTTTAGAGTCTTTGTGCCCTAAGAATGCTTCCGCAGATTTTTGTTATTATTTTCACCTGCTTCTTAAATTGACTTATTTTTCTTTGGGCTTATATGTTCTATTTTCTTCT
The DNA here is from genome assembly GCF_907164565.1 of Psammomys obesus. Taxonomy (NCBI): domain Eukaryota; kingdom Metazoa; phylum Chordata; class Mammalia; order Rodentia; family Muridae; genus Psammomys; species Psammomys obesus. Next base: position 31,698,665 of record NW_026585895.1, read on the forward strand.
TTCTGTGTCACACCGTAAATTTCCCACAACTGCTTTTTTTATTTTAGTTGTTTTATCTCACTTAGGAGAAAGGCAACATAAAATTCGTTCTTGCTCTAGTACAGAGAAAGGAACTTTCTACCAATCATCTTTATGCAGAGAACTGGCAGGGAGTGATTCTGCTTTGCTGCCCGTACAAGGCAAAATCCAGTGGCTTTCCATATAGAATGACAACCCCACACCCTCTGTCCCAACTCCCCAAGCAGTGGCTTCAGTTTTCTTTAGGAGGACTCCTCTGGCTGCCGCGGTCACCGTGGTCATGCTTGGGTGCTCGGGAGAAACTTGGTGCTGCGCTTCTTGTTCGTGGAGATCAATTGAATTGTGCTCTGAAATTTTTGTCGTCGTGTCTCACATTTTCTTCCTCTTCATCACAGCCTGGTACTTCTTCAACTTAATCTTCTTCAGGAGTCTTAATTAACAATAAGCTTCAACCAGGGATATAAATGAACTTATAGCAGTGTTTCCTACTGACTAACTTTATCATCTATGTATCAGTCCAACCATCCATGCATGTATGTCTTCCAAATGCATGCTTAAATTGCTTGTATATTGAAGTTTGTCCCTTTTCCTTTCTGTAGGATGTTGTCTTCTTCCTTCTCTATTATTATTTTTGGCATTTCATGTGAAGGAGGTAGGGGTTAGGGAAAGAACCATGCTTACCACCCACCATCTGAAATTAAAATTCACAAGTAAGACTATAGCAACAATTTCTTATCACTGGTTTAGCAACACATTTCCAGACATATTTCCTATGTACAAAGCACCATATCGTTCAGTACTTTATTAAATCTTTACCTTGACTTCATGTCATATGAAATATAATCTCTAGCTTCAACCACCAAAAAAATCAGATACAGTAAGATTAAATTCCTCTTTTTAAAAAAAATATTATATTTATTTGGGAGTGGGCACTCACGTGCCGTGGCACACGTGTCAAAGCCAGGCGGCAACCATATTGATTCTGCAGGCTGAACTCCACTCATCAAGCTTGTAGGAAAGTATGCCAACTAAGGAGCCATCTCCTTGGCTCAAGATTGACTTCCTCAAGGGTAAAACATTAGTCAGAAGTCATATCACAGTGATTTCATGATTAGCGTATGCAACCAACAGCACTAGTACTCAGAGCTCAGAGCCTTAAAGGTGTGTTCCAGTCACTGCACCGTCTAGGAGGTTTGATGGTATCACGTAAAGACCTTCTGGCTGGAAGGTGAGTGAGGCTTAAAACCTAGTCTTACTTCTCTCCTAATTAGCCATACCTCTTTCATCTGTGAAGTAAAACTGTTGGATGCAATGAATATGTTGCCAAATGCTATTGTTGGAAATGTAATGGGTTTTATTGCAGAAGTGTGTTCTGAGCATCCTACTTGGACTTAAGTATACAGAGCCCTGCCCTCAGTGGGATGGGCTTCATCCACAATTTTCTTGGGGCATCAAATTAAATCTAATGACACTTAATGGCGAGGACTCTTGTCTAATTGGAATAGTCATACCCACTTAGTTGAAATGCCTCTAGGTATCTGTGTGATATGGCTCTAGAGCATGAGGTAACCAGAGTCTACTGGTGTTTTGCACATCTCCAGATAATTTTCCTAGTGCCAGTTCAGCAGAGAAAACAAGTAAACTCTTCGTTAGAAAAATGATCTCTTCTGGGTAAGAGGAATCAATTAGTCTCTGCTTTTTAGGTAAAGATCAATTAGTAGGTGGTGACCTCCCTGAGGTCATCCATTGATAAGCTGTTCCAGTGTATGGTACCCTCAACATATCACAGCATTCATGCAAACACAACACACATGAGCGTATCACACACACACACACACACACACACGCAGTAATTAGCCAGGTCAAAGAAAAATATGAGGTCATTTTTTAAAAGTCCCATAGCCTCAACTGAAGATGATAAATTTAACACCTGTGTGTTTTATCCATCAATCTTCTCTCTTAGATTCAATGAAGTCTCTGTTACTTTGATTTCTCCAACTGTCACTACTATGAATTTATTGTACTATGAAAAATCTAGTTTTTCCAATATGGTTTATTCAATTTCTTTCACTCGGTCTATACAAAGATTATAGTTATTATCCCCTTATCAGCTGAATTTAGCGAAGTTTTACAATGTACCATCTTATTTTGTTAAGAACTAAATGATAATATGCATATTTTCTCCATATTAAAAATGTAACTATGAAATGTGAACTGATTTCTCTCAGGAGGAGACTTTGCCTTTATCTGAGAAGCGGGATCAGGTCCTGGAAATAGCCGATTTCCTGAGTGGTCACTCTCTACACATACAGTTTGTTCTTAAACCAACTAATCCTGAATGACATTTCTCACGTGTAAGCACTGCGGTTGCTAACAGCAGACTCACACAGCTTAATTTATTTTTCTAGAGGAGGTGGAGCCTGTCAGATAATTCATTTAACAAAGTTAAAGGTATGGGCTTAATTATTGCTTTTCTGTAATTAACATGACATTGGTGCTCAGTAACACTACTGTGGATTCTTCCACCCAAAGCAGGAATGCTCAGTGCCCTTAATTTAACCCCTTCTGAACAAGGCACACAACTACACTATTATTAACCAAAACATTTTACAACTCACTGTCAAGGTAGTTACTTTTCCCTGAATTTCACCAAGAAGCTTGAGCTGGTGTAACAGGCCAGGGAGACTAAGGGAGCCTACTTGCTAGTCAGGTGTCTTCTAGCTGAGCCAGAGAAACTGCAGGAAAACATTGGTCTGGACACACTGTTATTTAGTAGTATAGTCCTTTCCCTCTGGGTTCTTCTCAACCTCTGTGTCTGACCTTCACTGAACACTCACTTGGAAGCTGTCCCTGCAAAGAAGCTCCACCACTTTAGATAGAATAAAATAGTCACTAGTATGTACCTCTTCCAAGTATCTGTGATTTTGATTTTCAAATTTTAATTGCTGGGTATGTCTGACAGTAGCATAAAATACTTTGAGAGTCACTAGAATGCTCTCTGTGGCTTGGAAAGAAAAATATGGAATCATGAAAAAGACAGAATCATGGTGCCATCTTATTTAATGCTGTGTTCCCAGAAATTGTTTAATAATGGGATTTGCTGGTTAGTTGACTGCTATAAACACATTCAGTAAAGTACCTACACAGATCTTATCTTATCAATATCCTAGTCTATCAGACAGTTGTTAAATATACCAACAATATTTAGCACACCATCTGATTTTCTAAGTAAGTTCAACTTAAAGGCTATCCAATTCATGAGGCTCTGTTTACTTTGAAATTCAGATTTATTGCTTCAGTGTATAAGGTCAGAGGTATGCTAAAGGTATGCTTCAGCCACCAAACTCTTCTTACTTACAGACTCTGGTAACACTTTAAATAAATCTGGGGGAGAATTTTAAACTTGGCTCTAGACTCTAGCGAGTCTGTATAAGAGAGTAATGAACCAGGGCAGTGGTGTGAGAGTCAGCAGCTGGGGTTGGGTTGTTGGCTTCTTCTAGACCTCTGTTCTGTTACCTTCACAGTAGAGGCCCTGGCCTGTGTCTCACTGGCCCTGTAATGTGATGCAAATGCTCTCACCCCACATAGTTCTTAGGAAGCCTGCAATGATCTTATGAACCCCAAAACTGTGATGCGATAAGATAGTTTTACTACTTCATAAAATGTCCAGCAAAACTGAATAAACGTACGCAAGTGTACTGCTTTAAAAATATCTCCCGGAGGGGGCAAGATGGCAGCGCCGGGAGGACTCTCATTCTGAGGAGCAGCACAGCAGGATTAGCACAGTGACCAGCAATCAGAACTCGCGGCCATAAAACACAAGTGGTTGTGTTTCTCAGGTGAGAGGATACCCCACGGTGGGGGATTCGATCAGCTTTAACTCACCCGGCAAAACCGCGGAAGAGATCCCCGTTCCGCCAGGCGCTTGGTCGCCAGCCCAGAGCTACCCGCCAGCGCGATCTGGTCACGGTCCCAGACTGAACTGTGGGCCCACAACACCATAGACTGGATCTCCCAGTCGAGAGATAACCCCACGGAGCAGGAAACAATTGGGACCGACCCCAGGTTACCCAGACATCCCCTGGAAAAGACTCGGGTTCCGCGGGTGCCCCAGGAGCCAGCCCGGACCCAGAGCCGGGAGGGACAAAGGCGCCTGCCTGCACAGAGCCCTGCCTGCGCGCGTGATTCGCCGCCTCAGATAGAACTGTGGGCACCAGGGCAACAGGGCACCAGACTGCGTGTCTCTGGCAGGAGGAAACCCCCAGCGGAGGGGGTCAGCAGCTCTAACGCTTAGGACACCCAGCACCAAAACACTTCCTGGACTCACGCAGACTCTAGTGCAGGCAGAAGCGCTGTGCTCTGCCGCCATTGTTGCGTTCCCCTGGGGCACTGGGACACACAGCTGCATCCTCGGACCTGCAGGAGTCAAAGAGCCATTACAGCAGCCCTCAGATACTGTGCCAGGGATCGGCCAGTTGTCCCTGGCTGGACTGCCAAAACTGTAGGAATCCCTGATCCTTCAGGGGGGCTGCACCCACAGCGTCTGGACCAGAGCAGTGCCTGTAGACGCCATCCCAGACAGAGACACACAGCTTCTGGTCCAGAGTGAGGCACCCAGCCTCCAGACCAGAACAGTGCCCCCAGGTGCCAAATCAACCTAGGTGCACATTCTCCAGGTCCAGAGCAGAGCAATCAGCCTTTGGCCCAGAGACTTGCTGAGTGCACCTACCACTTTCTCAGACAGAACTGTGCGCCCCAGGATAACAGACTGAGTTTCCCTGTTGGGAGAAAACCCCATAGCTAGGGAATCAGCAGTTTCTTCAAGAGGACTGTACATGGAAATTTAGTGAGCAGCAGCACACTAAATTTATAACAAGAAACCCAGCAGTGGGGCAGCTGTCTTGAGAAATTTTATGGGTAAGAGGAGATCCCCCCCTGCCTAACATAGACCACAGCTACTACTCAGGGCTATAAACCTGAGGTGAGCAGTGGCATCTCCGGAGAAACACTGGCCATACAGTGACCATAACCAAAAATCAGAGAAGGACTCCTTCAGGAAAAATCATCTTCCGGCCAAGGGGATACTCCCTACCTCAGGACTCCAGGAAGCACAGAAACTAACAGCCAAAACCTAAATCAGCCCAATGGGTAGAGGTCAGCGTAAAGGCTCAACCAACAAAAGACAGAGCAATATGGCATCTCCAGAACCCAGCCATCCAGGGGCGAACAGCCCTGAACAATGCAGCATAATAGAAAATCAAGAAGAGGACCTTACATCTATGTTGATGAAGAGGATAATAGAGGAGACAAATAAAATACGTAAAGAATTAGAGGAAGATAAAACCAAACAGATCATGGCTATCCGTAAAGAAATGGAGGAAGATAAAGACAAGCAAATTAGGGCCATCCGTGAAGAAATACGGGAAGATGCAGCCAAACAGCTTGTGGCCTTCAGAGAAGAAATAATTAAATCACTGAAAGAAATCAAAGAGACAGAGTTGAAGGAACTAAAAGAAAAAGAGGAAAATACAAGCAGACAGGTGAAGGAAGTAAACAAAACAACTCAAGACCTGAAGATAGAACTAGAAAAATTAAAGAAAACACAAATGGAGGAAATAATGGAGAGGAAGAATTTAGGGAAGAAAACAGGAACTACAGAGGTAAGCATAACCAACAGAATACAAGAAATGGAAGAAAGAATCTCAGGTGTAGAAGATACAATGGAAGAAATCGATGTATCTGTCAAAGAAAATGTGAAATCCAAAAAATTCCTGACACAGACCGTCCAAGAAATCCAAGACAATATGAAAAGACAAAATTTGAGAATAATAGGAATAGAGGAAAAAGAAGACTCCCTTCTCCAAGGCCC
>NW_026585895.1:31704561-31706786 GCF_907164565.1 Psammomys obesus
TATTTTCAACAAAATCATTGAAGAAAATTTCCCCAAGTTAAAGGAGAAGCCAATAAGGATACATGAGGCCTACAGAACACCCAACAAATTTGACCAGAAAAGAAAATCCTCCCGCCACATAATAATCAAAACAGGAAGTATACAGAACAAAGAAAAAATACTAAAAGCTGCAAGGGAAAAAGGCCAAGTAACATATAATGGCAAACCCATTAGAATCACACCTGACTTTTCAACAGAAACTATGAAAGCCAGAAGGGCCTGGACAGATATCATGCAGACCCTAAGAGAACACAGATGTCAACCCAGGCTACTATACCCTGCAAAACTCTCAGTCCTCATAGACGGAGAAAACAAGATATTCAATGACAAAAACAAATTTCAACAATACCTACACACAAATCCAGCATTACAGAAGACACTGGAAGGGAAAATACAACCCAAGAAAATTAGCTTCTGTCAAGAAAACACAGGAAATAATTAACCTTACTACAGCAAAACAAAAAGCAACCAAGCACACAAACTTATGAACACAGCCAACATCAAAATCAAAGGATCTAACAGCCACTGGTCATTAATCTCTCTCAACATCAATGGACTCAACTCTCCAGTAAAAAGACACAGATTAACAGAATGGATACGTAAACAAAACCCAGCAATCTGTTGCATACAAGAAACACACCTAAGACACAAAGATAGACATTACCTGAGGGTAAAAGGTTGGAAGATGACTTTCCAAGCAAATGGACCCAAGAAACAAGCAGGAGTAGCCATTCTAATATCTGATAAAATAGACTTTCAACCAAAAATAATAAAAAGAGATGAGGAAGGACACTTCATACTCATCAAGGGAAAATTCCACCAGGAAGACATCACAATCCTGAACATCTATGCCCCAAATACAAGAGCACCCACATTTGTAAAAGAAACATTGATAAAATTTAAACCACATATAGATCCCCACACATTAATAGTGGGAGACTTCAACACCCCACTCTCAACAAAGGACAGGTCAACAAAACAGAAATTAAACAAAGAAACAATATCTCTGACAGAGGTCATGAATCAAATGGACCTCACAGACATCTACAGAACTTTACACCCAAACACAAAAGAATTTACCTTCTTCTCAGCACCTCATGGAACCTTCTCCAAAATAGACCATATAGTTGGTCACAAAGCAAGCCTCAACAGATACAAGAAGACTGAAATAATCCCTTGTATCCTGTCTGATCACCATGGAATAAAGCTGGACTTCAACAACAACAGAAATAGCAAAAAGCCTACACACTCATGGAAACTGAACAACTTGTTACTAAATGACAGCTGGGTCAGGGAAGAAATAAAGAAAGAAATTAAAGCCTTTCTAGAACTCAATGAAAATGAAGACACAACATACCCTAACTTGTGGGACACAATGAAAGCAGTGCTAAGAGGAAAGTTCATAGCACTAAGTGCCTTCAAGAAGAAATTCGAGACAGCTCATTCAAGCAACTTAATGGCCCACTTAAAAACCCTAGAAAAAGAAGAAGCAGACACACCAAAAAGGAGTAGACGGCTGGAAATAATCAAACTCAGGGCTGAAATCAATCAATTAGAAACAAATAAAACAATTCAAAGAATCAATGAAACCAAGAGCTGGTTCTTTGAGAAAATCAACAAGATAGACAAACCCTTAGCCAAGCTAACTAAAAGGCAGAGAGACACCACCCAAATCAACAAAATCAGAAATGAAAAGGGGGACATAACTACAGACACTGAGGAAATCCAAACAATCATTAGGACTTACTTCAAAAGTCTATATGCCACAAAATTTGAAAATCTAAATGAAATGGACAATTTTCTTGATCGATTTGACTCACCAAAGCTGAATCAGGACCAGGTAAATCAACTAAATAGTCCTATATCCCCCAAAGAAATAGAAGCAGTCATCAAAAGTCTCCCATCCAAAAAAAGCCCAGGACCAGATGGCTTCAGTGCAGAATTCTACCAGACCTTCAAAGAAGAGCTAACTCCAATTCTCTTCAAACTATTCCACAAAATAGAAACAGAAGGAACATTACCAAACTCATTCTATGAAGCCACAATCACCTTGGTACCTAAACCTCACAAAGACTCAACAAAGAAAGAGAATTTCAGGCCAATCTCCCTTATGAACATTGATGCAAAAATACTTAACAAAATACTTGCAAACCGAATCCAAGAACACATCAAAGATATTATCCACA
>NW_026585895.1:31711786-31724933 GCF_907164565.1 Psammomys obesus
CAAGCAGGAGTAGCCATTCTAATATCTGATAAAATAGACTTTCAACCAAAAATAATAAAAAGAGATGAGGAAGGACACTTCATACTCATCAAGGGAAAATTCCACCAGGAAGACATCACAATCCTGAACATCTATGCCCCAAATACAAGAGCACCCACATTTGTAAAAGAAACATTGATAAAATTTAAACCACATATAGATCCCCACACATTAATAGTGGGAGACTTCAACACCCCACTCTCAACAAAGGACAGGTCAACAAAACAGAAATTAAACAAAGAAACAATATCTCTGACAGAGGTCATGAATCAAATGGACCTCACAGACATCTACAGAACTTTACACCCAAACACAAAAGAATTTACCTTCTTCTCAGCACCTCATGGAACCTTCTCCAAAATAGACCATATAGTTGGTCACAAAGCAAGCCTCAACAGATACAAGAAGACTGAAATAATCCCTTGTATCCTGTCTGATCACCATGGAATAAAGCTGGACTTCAACAACAACAGAAATAGCAAAAAGCCTACACACTCATGGAAACTGAACAACTTGTTACTAAATGACAGCTGGGTCAGGGAAGAAATAAAGAAAGAAATTAAAGCCTTTCTAGAACTCAATGAAAATGAAGACACAACATACCCTAACTTGTGGGACACAATGAAAGCAGTGCTAAGAGGAAAGTTCATAGCACTAAGTGCCTTCAAGAAGAAATTCGAGACAGCTCATTCAAGCAACTTAATGGCCCACTTAAAAACCCTAGAAAAAGAAGAAGCAGACACACCAAAAAGGAGTAGACGGCTGGAAATAATCAAACTCAGGGCTGAAATCAATCAATTAGAAACAAATAAAACAATTCAAAGAATCAATGAAACCAAGAGCTGGTTCTTTGAGAAAATCAACAAGATAGACAAACCCTTAGCCAAGCTAACTAAAAGGCAGAGAGACACCACCCAAATCAACAAAATCAGAAATGAAAAGGGGGACATAACTACAGACACTGAGGAAATCCAAACAATCATTAGGACTTACTTCAAAAGTCTATATGCCACAAAATTTGAAAATCTAAATGAAATGGACAATTTTCTTGATCGATTTGACTCACCAAAGCTGAATCAGGACCAGGTAAATCAACTAAATAGTCCTATATCCCCCAAAGAAATAGAAGCAGTCATCAAAAGTCTCCCATCCAAAAAAAGCCCAGGACCAGATGGCTTCAGTGCAGAATTCTACCAGACCTTCAAAGAAGAGCTAACTCCAATTCTCTTCAAACTATTCCACAAAATAGAAACAGAAGGAACATTACCAAACTCATTCTATGAAGCCACAATCACCTTGGTACCTAAACCTCACAAAGACTCAACAAAGAAAGAGAATTTCAGGCCAATCTCCCTTATGAACATTGATGCAAAAATACTTAACAAAATACTTGCAAACCGGATCCAAGAACACATCAAAGATATTATCCACTATGACCAAGTAGGCTTCATCCCAGGTATGCAGGGGTGGTTCAATATACGGAAATCCATCAATGTGATCCACCATATTAACAAACTGAAAGAAAAAAACCACATGATAATCTCCCTAGATGCTGAAAAAGCATTTGACAAAATCCAACATCCATTCATGTTTAAAGTACTGGAGAGTTCAGGGATACAAGGCACATATCTAAACATAGTAAAGGCGATATACAGCAAGCCTATAGCCAACATCAAACTGAACGGAGAGAAACTTAAAGCAATCCCACTGAAATCAGGGACAAGACAAGGCTGCCCACTGTCTCCATATCTCTTCAACATAGTGCTGGAAGTCCTTGCTAGAGCAATAAGACAGTCGAAGGAGATCAAGGGGATACAGATTGGAAAGGAAGAAGTCAAATTATCACTATTTGCAGATGATATGATAGTATATATGAGTGACCCCAAAAACTCTACCAGGGAACTCCTACAGCTGATAAACACCTTCAGCAAAGTGGCCGGATATAAAATTAACTCAAAAAAATCAGTAGCACTCCTGTATACAAAAGACAAAAGGGCTGAGAAAGAAATTAGAGAAACAACACCATTCACAATAGCCACAAATGACATAAAGTACCTTGGCGTAACCCTAACCAAGGAAGTCAAAGACTTGTATGAAAAAAATTTCAAGTCTCTGAAGAAAGAATTAGAGGAAGATATGAGAAGATGGAAAGATCTCCCATGCTCATGGCTTGGCAGGATTAACATAGTAAAAATGGCCATCTTACCAAAAGCAATCTACAGATTTAATGCAATTCCCATCAAATTGCCAACACAATTCTTTACAGACCTGGAAAGAAAAATTCTCAACTTTGTATGGAATAACAAGAAACCGAGAATTGCTAAAACAATCCTCTACAATAAAAGATCTTCTGGAGGTATCTCCATCCCTGATCTCAAGCTGTACTATAGAGCAACAGTTATAAAAACTGCATGGTACTGGCATAGAAACAGAATGGTGGATCAATGGAATCGAACAGAAGACCCAGAAATAAACCCACACACTTACGGACACCTGATTTTTGACAAAGATGCCAAAACCATACAATGGAAAAATGATAGCATCTTCAACAAATGGTGCTGGTCCAACTGGATGTCTACATGTAGAAAAATGAAAATAGATCCATACTTATCACCCTGCACAAAACTGAAGTCCAAGTGGATCAAAGACCTCAACATAAAACCAGACACATTAAATCGGCTAGAAAAAAAAGTGGGGAATACCCTAGAACTCATTGGTACAGGAGAAAACTTCCTGAACAGAACACCAACAGCACAGGCTCTAAGAGCAACAATCAATAAATGGGACCTCATGAAATTGAAAAGCTTCTGTAAAGCAAAGGACACCGTCATCAAAACAAAGCGACTGCCTACAGATTGGGAAAGAATCATCACCAACCCTCTATCTGACAGAGGACTCATATCCAATATATATAAAGAACTAAACAAGCTGAAAAGCAACAAACCAAGAAATCCACTTAAAAAATGGGGAACAGAGCTAAAGAGAGAATTCTCTGCAGAGGAATATCGAATGGCAGAGAAGCACTTAAAGAAATGCTCAACCTCATTAGCCATTAGGGAAATGCAAATCAAAACAACCCTGAGATTTCACCTTACACCCATCAGAATGGCCAAGATGAAAATCTCAAGGGACAACACATGCTGGAGAGGTTGTGGAGAAAGGGGAACGCTTCTCCACTGCTGGTGGGAATGTAAACTGGTACAACCACTCTGGAAATCAATCTGGCGCTTTCTCAGACAACTAGGAATAGCGCTTCCTCAAGATCCAGCCATACCACTCCTAGGCATATACCCAAAAGAGGCGCAAGTACACAACAAGGACATTTGTTCAACCATGTTTGTAGCAGCTTTATTTGTAATAGCCAGAAGCTGGAAACAACCCAGATGCCCCTCAACTGAAGAATGGATGCAGAAACTGTGGTACATCTATACAATGGAGTATTACTCAGCAATGAAAAATAAGGAAATCATGAAATTTGCAGGTAAATGGTGGGACCTGGAAAGGATCATCCTGAGTGAGTTGACCCAGAAGCAAAAAGACACTCACGGTATATACTCACTCATATAAACATACAATATAGAATAAACCCACTAAAAGCTGTACATCTAAACAAACTAAGCAAAAGAGAGGACCCTAACTAAAATGTTCAATCCCCATCCTGAAAGGCAAAGAGGATGTACATCAGAAGAAAACGAAAATAGGAAACAACCTCGGAACCCGCTACAGAGGGCCTCTGAAAGCCAGAAGAAAACAGGAAACCACCTTGAAACCTGCCACAGAGGGCCTCTGAAAGCTTCTGCAGTATAGACTGTCAAAGCAGATGCTGAGCCTGATGGCCAACTGATGGGCAGAGTGAATGGAATTTTATGTAAGAAGTGGGAAATAGTAAGAGCTGGAGGGAACGGGAACTCCACAAGCAGAGCAACAGAACAAGATAATTTGAACACAGGGAACTTCCCAGAGACTCCTACTCCAACCAAGGACTATTTGTGGAGATGACCTGGAACCCCTGCACAGGTGTAGCCCATGGCAGTTCAGTGTCTAAGTGGGTTACATAGTAATGGGAAGAGGGACTGCCTCTGACATAATCTGATTGGCCTGCTCTTTGATCACTTCCCCCTGGGGGGGAGCAGCCTTACCAGGCCACAGTAGAGGACAATGCAGCCACTTTTGATGAGAACTGATAGACTAAGATCAGAAAGAAGGAGAGGAGGACCTCCCCTATCAGTGGACTTGGGGAGTGGCATGCATGCAGAAAGGGGAGGGAGGGTGGGATTGGCAGGGGAGGAGGGAGGGGCTTATGGGGGGATACAAAATGAATAAAGTGTAATTAATAAAAAATAAATAAAAGATTTAAAAAAAAATAAAAAAAAAATTAACTCTAAAAAAAAAAAAAAAATATCTCCCAAGAGCTATGGGCCATGGGGGCAATTCAAGCTTGAGATAGGAAGATTTAGATTTAGATTGAGTCCAGGTTAGGCTGCATCAAGTGTTCTAAGCTAGCATGGACTACAGTGGTATGCTTTCTTTAAAATAAAATTGAAAAAAAATTGAAACACATGGCTGTTGAGAAAAATAAGGCACATAACAACAGCAAAATAATTACCCTCTGTGGTGTAGTAGGGAAGGCCTGCCCACCCATCCCAGAACATCTAAGGTTATCACGAGGCTCTGTGGAACGACGTTAAGGTAATGTGTACCACATATGCAGTTTTGAACTAAATAATGGCAAGTCCTGTGATTTGCATGCAAGAAAAAATCTTAAGACTCCTGTTGTCCTGCATGGAAAAAGGCAGAGAAGTTCCAGTCAGGTCGTAGAGCATGGACTAGGAGGGACATTTTACAGGGCAGCAAGTGTCACTTGGAACTTTCCTCACCTTGCAGAAGTTGTTCTGCTTGGCCATATTGAGTAGGTGCCAGGACAAGCAAAAAGATTAGAGAATCAGAAGGGAATGTGAACATCCTAGTTATGGCACCAACAGGGGTAACTGTGCCATCATGCACAACCTCAAAGTGGAGGCCTCAGGTCTATCATATAGTGCTCCTTTACAGGAAGCTCAGAGAGAACCAATATCTGAAACCAGGTCTTCCCTCTTCCATTGTTAAAGACCTTACACATTCCAAAGCACACAGACACCTTTATGTAGCAAGAGCAACTGAGCCTAAAATGCATGCTACAAATCCCAAAGCATCCAAAAGTGGGGTACATGTTACTCAGTGGGGTGCCCACCTATTATATTAGCTACTATTAGGAACATCAAAGCTATTCTAAACAGCCAGCTGTTACATAGCAATTGTTTTTCTTCTTTGTAAATAGGTTGGATGTGGACAAGTCAGAGGGTCCCCACGGCCCTTCAAAAGAAGTAAACAATCTTATTTATTTTCTTCGGCTGCTTCTTATTTTGTTATCTTTTACAGAGGTGCATTCTTGAAAGCAGAATAATGATTTGCTGGTGTGCCCTTTGTCAGAAACATTTGTAAACACTCTTCCATAATGGAAAAAAATCAACCTTGAAATGAACTGAAATACATTGATTTTTCTCGACTGAAAGCACTGGCCTAAAAAGGAATTTCATTTTACTTTCAGCTATCAAAAAGTCTTATTTATAGTCTGTTTTATTTATAGAATAGAATGTTCTGGGGAGGTGATACATAACAACATAAAGCAAACTCTGAACTTCTAGGACCATTAAAATGGTTCCTTGAAATAACATGGTGCAGACCTTAATGTTATCTGGAGGTTTTTCATTTACAAACAAATAAGCAACCCACCCCATCGGTAATCACATTTAGTTTAGTTTTAGTTTATATTCGCTATAGCTTTTGCACATGTTGCAGTATCAGATAAACTGACAATAGGTTATTATGCTGAAAAAAAAATCACAAATTAACAGTCTAAAATTTTTCTAGCTTTTTTTTCCTCAAGGATTCCAATTGTGACTGACAAGGGGTTGACACGCTCGTCAATGCATCTGTGAACACATTTTTGCCAATCAGAATGAGTACATAGATAAATTGTCGCATCTGATACTATAAGCTTGTAGTTAATATAAAAGAAAAATAGTAGCTCCACACTGAGGCTCAGCAGTCAGCTTACTGGAGTAAGGGATGGCATTACGACAAAGGATATTCAGTTAGCCTCACACTGAAACTCCAGTTCTTGGAGTGATTATACAAGAGAAATAAGAAACAAGCAAAAATTACAGGCGAGTAAGAATGTGTAGCACAGAATTTTAAGATTCTTTCACAAGTACTTCACCCTACTCCAAATACTACTATCTTAGACAGAAGAGCCCATAAAACACCTAAGGTGTTCAGACTATGATTAATAATTGTGTTTGTATTCCGGATTTTTCTGAATGAGTACATTGTAACTGTTCTCGCCACTTAGTTACTCTATTGCGGAGAAGAGACACCATGACCGAACCAACTTACAAAAGAACTCACCTAATTGGGGGCTTGCTTCAGAAGGTTAGTCCCTTCTCATCATGGTAGGGAATGTGGTGTCAGGCCGGCGTGGTGTTGGAGAAGTAGCTAACAGCTACATCCTGATCCACACACAGACAGCGGGTAGAGACAGAAAGAGACGCTGGACCTGGCCTGGGCTTTTGAAATCCCAAAGCCCACCCCAAATGACACACCTCTTCTAAGAAGTACACAGCTTCTAATCCTTTCCAAATAGCCCATCAACTAGAAACTAAAAGCAGCCATTGCCTGGGAACTAAGCATGCAAATATATGAGCCTATGGGGAGGAGGGGCATTCTCAAACCACCGCATAATTTATACAAGATTTTAGTCTACTGCCGCGACCAACTTAAGGTGTGTGTGTGCGCGTGCGTGTGTGTAATAGAGACAGAGAGATAAAAAGAGAGAGGAGAGCTATTATCATTATATAATAGTTACTATGAAAATCTTTTTCTGTATTTTACAAACTTTATTACAAAGGTTTCATCTGTCTAAAGTGTGTTGCATCACACTCCTGCATCTTCCCTCATCTGCTCTAATTTCACAAAACCCAGTTCACATTGAGAACTGGAAATCACCCTAGAGAAAGATCGATAGCAAAGGCTTTAGACACAGCTGGGCCATGAATTAGCTCTGCATCTTTGTCAAAGTTTCTTCAGCCTTTCTCTGTGTTAAGATCAGTGTGGACAAGATCACCTCTAATTATATCAAGCAGTTCCAATTCTCTCTTGGAATCCACTTGTCCTGTAGATTATGGAATCTAGAACTGGGTACAGTACCTTGTTGTTAAATAGGACACTAAAATGGAGGCCATGTCTTCCTTCTCAAATGCTTTATCACTGTATCTGAATCCTCTTCCTATCACTGTGACCAGTGCTTTTTGTCCTGCTTATCTTTTGCATCCTCTCACCTTTGAAGTATTCAGCTTTGTTTTCTAGTGTATCAGTTAAAGATGTAGTTTATTGTGTTCTTTTATTTATTTTTTAATGATTATTTTCCCCATACCATTTTATATTAAGATATTGGCTATCCAAACTATCCAACTGTTCCAGCTAACACTACAGTATTTGCTCTTTTGATTATTATTGTTACAAATGAGAAAAAAAAAAGTGTTTCCCACTACCAGAGCCAGTGCTGCTGCCAGGGTTGGCACTGGGCCATTAGTGCACACAGCTGATTCTGTTTAGTGTCCTTTATATTTTTCTTGAGAGAGAGAAAGTAATTTCTTTTTTAACTTTTTTTATTTTTTATTAATTACACTTTATTCATTTTGTATCCCCCCATAAGCTCCTCCCTCCTCCCCTTCCAATCCCATCCTCCCTCCCCTTTCTGCACGCATGTCCCTCCCCAAGTCCACTGATAAGGGAGGTTCTCCTCTCCTTTCTGATCTTAGTCTATCAGTTCTCATCAAAAGTGGCTGCATTGTCCTCTACTGTGGCCTGGTAAGGCTGCTCCACCCTCAAGGGGAGGTGGTCAACGAGCATGCCAATCAGATTATGTCAGAGGCAGTCCCTCTTCCCATTACTATGGAACCCACTTGGACACTAACCTGCCATGGGCTACATCTGTGCAGGGGTTCTAGGTTATCTCCATGAATAGTCCTTGGTTGGAGTATGAGTCTCTGGGCAGTTCCCTGTGTTCAAATTTTCTTGTTCTGTTGCTCTCCTTGTGGAGTTCCTGTCCTCTCCAGCTCTTACTATTTCCCACTTCTTACATAAAATTCCATTCACTCTGCCCGACAGTTGGCCATCAGGCTCAGCATCTGCTTTGATAGTCTGCAGGGCAGAGGCTTTCAGAGGCCCTCTGTGGCAGGTTCCTAGGTTGTTTCCTGTTTTCTTCTTCTGGCTTTCAGAGGCCCTCTGTAGCAAGTTCCTAGGTTGTTTCCTGTTTTCTTCTTCTTCTGATGTCCACCCTCTTTGCCTTTCAGGATGGGGATTGAGTGTTTTAGTTAGGGTCCTCTCTCTTGCTTAGTTTCTTTAGATGCACAGATTTTAGTGGGTTTGTCCTATGTTGTATGTCTATATGAGTGAGTATATACCGTATGTGTCTTTTTGCTTCTGGGACAACTCACTCAGGATGATCCTTTCCAGGTCCCACCATTTACCTGCAATTTCATGATTTCCTTATTTTTCATTGCTGAGTAATATTCCATTGTATAGATGTACCACAATTTCTGCATCCATTCTTCAGTTGAGGGGCATCTGGGTTGTTTCCAGCTTCTGGCTATTACAAATAAAGCTGCTACAAACATGGTTGAGCAAATGTCCTTTTTGTGTACTTGAGCCTCTTTTGGATATATGCCTAGGAATGGTATGGCTGGATCTTGAGAAAGCGCTATTCCTACTTGTCTGAGAAAGAGCCAGATTGATTTCCAGAGTGGTTGTACAAGTTTACATTCCCACCAGTAGTGGAGAAGGGTTCCCCTTTCTCCACAACTGAGAGAAAGTAATTTCAACTCAGAGATAACCTCTAGAAATTTAGAAGACAACATGGAAAGAAATAATAAAAAATCATAGTTAATCAAACTGAAACAATTACTATATTCAATCTAAACATTAAATACCAGATAGAAATCTATTATCAGAGCAGATATAATAATAATAATAATAATACAAAATCCAATTGTACACTGTCAAAAAGAATCATATTTAAATATAAAGCGTAGATAATTTAAAAGTAAAGGTAAAAATTACATCATTTGAATGCTAGCCACAGGCTAATATCATACACTATTAAAAGTAGGGTCAATCAAGAAATATCAGGTAATGGGCAGATACAGATTAGTGAGTGGAAGAGTTCTTACTTAACATGTGTGAGGCTCTGGATTCTCTCCCTTGGACCACATACACATAATATATTATACAATAAAAAGATAGCAAAAGATACATTCTATAGCAAAAAATACATTCTTTTAAAATTATAATGTTATATATAATGTATCTAAAGTCCATGAAACAAAATGTAGAAAACTAAATAGGCAAATTCATAATTATCAAGACACAACATTTGATAAAAAGGTACATTTTTAAAAATCAGCAGGAATGTGTTAGATTTGAACAGGGCTTCAGCCTATGACTTCACAGGCCAATGGAATTCTGTATACAGCTGATCTGTATGTCCAAGAATGCATGGACTATTAACCAAAAAAAACAAAATAAATGTGAAAATTTCCACAAATTTTCAAGACATGAAATAAATAGAATAGATGCCGGAAGTGGTTGAAGAGAGAGAGAGGAGCCTTCCATAGATGTCCTGTGAAAAAAATTCCACCAGGCCGGGGCTCCAAGCAGATGTTGAGACTCATAGCCAAACTTTGGGAAGAGCGCAAGGGGTTCTATGGCAGAGTGGGGTGATAGAAGGACCCAGAAAGAATAACAAATCTGGGCCCAGGGATCCTGTGGAGACCTGCGCACCAACCAAGGACTATGCATGGAGATGACCCACGTCCCCTGCTCAGATGTAGCCAATAGGTCTACATGTGGGTTCCCTAGTCAAGGGCTGTCTCCAGCACGAACTCTGTTGCTTGCACTTCCATCACTTCCCCTGGGCAAGGTAGCATTACTAGGCCTCAGAGGAAGAGGACTCAGGAAGTCCTGAAGAGACTTGATAGTTTGGGGTCACTTGGTAAAGAAGGAGGGCTCCCTGTTTCTGAGGACTAGAAGACACAGATTCGGGGCAGGGGAAAGGGAGAGGGAAAGGAGGAGGGAGTGTGAGTCTGGAGGCGAAGAGGGAGGGGGATGTAAAATGAATAAATTAATAAAAAAATAAAGTCAATGTACAGAAAAAAAAATCAATAACTCCCTATACCCCCCCATACTTGGAAATTAAGCACACGTCTTTAAATGATCTATCAGTCAAGAAAGAGCTCCCGTTTGGTCTGAGCAATAACAAATACAGCATGCTGACATTTGCATGACAGCCTTTCCACCACACTGCTGGTGATCACTGATCTTCAGTTTGACTGAAGATTGTCAGTTTGACTGCCTTTACTGCGCTGTAGGAGCACACCCTGAGTGTGTCTACGAAGGTGTTTTCAGAGAAGTTTAGCTGAGGGGGAATGCCCATCCTGATGTGGGCAACACCATTCCATGGACAGGGGGCCTAACCCAAAAGGAGAAGGAAAGTGACATCAGAGCACCGGCACAACCGGCACAACCGCAGATGCGATGTGACAATTGCTCCACACCCTTGATGACATGTCTCCCTGCCATGGTGGACCATCTCCTCAAACCATGGGCCAAATACACCCTTCTCTGGGTTGCTTTTGCCAGGTGTTTTGTCACCACAATGAAAAAAGAAAATAATTGGTTGGTTAAAGGGAACTTTATGGCTTTGAATGTTCACACTAGAAATATCAAGTCCTAAAGCACGCTCCCTTTCCTGGTAATAAAAATCTAGACAAAGAAAGGAAAATAAAATTGGTTTAAGTAAAGAAAAGAAAGAAACAACAACAAAAAAATAAGTGCAGAAACCAGTCAAGTAAATCTTTTAAATTACATCTTTATTTTTAGTTACATAAAGAGTTGTTTGTTTTAAAACAAACAATTCAAGAGTTGTTTGTTTTAAATATGAATAAAATTGACAGCCATCCAGAAAGATAATAAAGAAGTCACAAAACATACAAGAAGATAAAGAGCCAACTCCATAGATAGACATTAGAAGGGAAAGAAGACACCACAAACAAACTAAGACCTTTGACACATAGAAAGACAAGGACAAACACTTTAAAAACATCATTTCCAAATGTGATAAAAAGATAAATATAAAACATGTGTATAATAGTTATACAGTTCAAACAGCAAACATTTTACTTAAATAATTTCTAGTAAGAAAGTGTATCCAAATGTCTTGAGAGGGAATTTAACCATTTCTTCAAACGCTGCATCTTTATAAAAAATTAATACGTTAAAGTGTGTGTATTTCAGTGAGTTTTATGAAGCCATATAGCCCTTTGCCAATATCTGGAAAGGCGACTACAAGAGGAATTGTAGGTCAGGATCTTTCATTAGCATAAAGATCCTTAAGAGAATGTTGATAAGCATAATCTAGCGACATATAAGAGCATGCTTGTGTTATAAATGCAATATCAACATATTCCCATGGTAAAGAAGAAAACTCATATTATCATTTCAGTAAAAATACTTAGCAAACTGTGGAAAAGGGAATTTCCTGGCTCTAACAGGGAAATCTGAATAGCCCACCACACCCTAAGGGTTTTCCACTAAAACTAGAACTAATCTGTTTATTTTTGCCAACACTATTCAACATTGTACTTCCATAAATATTTCAATAATAACTAAATTTGGAAACAAATGATGAAAACATTTTATTTTAGACAGAATATTTGTAGATGAAGAAAATTCCAGGAAATCTACACTCAGAGGGAAGGAGGGAAAGAGAGAGAGAGAATATTTAAAGAAAAGGTTGTAATAGATCCACTAGACATAGTAAGTAACTGGGTGACTTAGGCAAGGCTTAGAGACTTGGTATTAATATGCAAATATCAATTCTTTTTATATCCTGTGGCTGAGTAGTTGGAAATTACAATATGGCAGTACAAAGCAACAAATATAGGAATTTATTTCACAAAATATTTACAAGACTTCTTACATTTAAAATGATAATAATACTGTCAAAAATTAGAGGCTGAAATAAATGGAGAATAGGACTGAAAATGACTCTAGTCACAATTTGGGTCAAAATAGCCTCGATATGAATACATGACATATAACTCGAATCTAAACTTTTTAAAAATTTTGGTTTATCAATAAGAATATAGACACCTGACAAAAATGGGTAAAATTTTAAATGATTGATTCATAAGAGGGCATCAATAATAATCATATGGAAATTATATATATATATGTGTGCGTGTATATGTATGCATATATATGAGCATGAAAATCAAAACCATAAAGAAATTCCATTATTTGTTTATTAGAATGGCTACAATTTAAACTATGAAATACCAGTAATATTATAGAAGAATAGAATTTCTAACCATATTGCTGGTGGGCAGTAGATTAGTATAACTATCCTGAAAATCATTTAATAGTTTCTCTTCAAGTTAAGTGTATACAAAAAGCTTGGCCCTAACAGACTACTATTACGCACTTACTTCTCAAAATAAAAATGTGTCTACAAAGAGTCACATATAGTCACATATGCAAATTAAGTCCATAGCAACTTAATTTTTAAGCCTAAAAATTGGAATTCACAAGCACGTAGTAAGCTGTGCTACATTCATCCAGTAGCTTGCTGCCCACAACAAACAAAAACAAAAAAGTGCAAATGCTTGCTGCCTCGTAAATGAATCAGATAGAATACTTATATAAACTCAGAGAATAAGTAGAGCTGGTCATGGAGAGAAAATCAGCACAATGATTGCTCAGAGTGGAAGAGAGACTGAGAGAGCAAGGTCGTGATGAAAGCTTCTAGTACAATATTTAGTCTCGTTTTGGGTATGGGAGACATGGACACATATTATTTGTCAAAATGCATTCTTCTGTATACTTAAGTTTCTGTGCTTTCCCCCCCACCCCCGTAATTAGATCTCAATAGAGTCAATGTGTGTTGTGACATATTTATGCAGAAATGTGTGTGTGTGTGTGTGTGTGTGTGTGTGTGTGTGTGTGTGTGTGT
>NW_026585895.1:31724943-31751330 GCF_907164565.1 Psammomys obesus
TGTGTGTGTGTGTGTGTGTGTGTGTGTGTGTGTGTGTGTGTGTGTGTGTAATAAAACCGTGTGGTTGTCCAGGTTGTGATCTGCTCCCTGTCTTTTGGATTTGAATGGGTTTTCCATATTCCCTATTGAAGCAGAAAAGAAAGAGCAGGATCATAAAGCAGGGGTTACACTGCCCTGTATTCAGGGAGCACACAGAGATCGATGCCGGTGTTCAGCTCACTTCTCCTCTTAATTCAGTCCGGGAGCCCAGGCCATGGGATGGTTCTGCCCATGTTCAGGGTGGGTCTTTACTCATTAATTAAACTTTTCTGGAAACATCTCCATAAAACTACAGGTGTGTGCTTCCACTGTGATTCTTAATCTAGGCAAGTCGATAATAGATTATCGGTTGCAGTCATTTATCAATAGTATTAGCTATATACAGTGGGAGTCTGCTCCTTTATCTGCCAAGTCTTAACCTGCCGGGAAGTTAAATTTTTAAGTTCAAGTACGTAAAAAATCCAGGACTTAGAAAGGCCCGAAATCCTGAGTTAGGAGCCTGGACTCATGGTTTCTCAGGGACAAGCAGTTGAGGATATATAGTTTCTCCTGCCGATCTCCAAAACAATCTTGTAATACCACATGGTATCGATAGTCATACAAGAGCTCAGAGCCACACAGACAATAACTGCAAAGGTAAGATGGGGAGCCAGAGAGGTTCAGTCTTTGCCCAGGAACACAGACAATGACAAGACCGAAATGACAATGTCTTCATTCCCATCACAGTGTCAAATCATTATATCCGCCGTCACTCACCATTTCAACACAGAAATGTGTTGACATTTACTCCAAACACTAACATTAGTCCCTCCAAAACCCTTTAGGGCTTCCCTTCCTGTATAGTCAAAGTTTTAATTGTGTATTCACTACCTTGTGTGCACTGCTGTCTGCTTGTTGAGACCTTGGTAACTTTTTTGTCTAGTATTAGCCAAGCATGATGACATGAGGTACTCCTGAGAGCAGAGATTTGATTGATTCCATAAAGGTGCTGTGACAGCAAAGATGCATTATGATGTATTGGGGGGGGGGTGCCATGAAACTATACATGAGAACAAACTGTGCTAGCATAAAAGCTCAGTAAATATTTATTAAGATTGATGGTCACACACTGTGTGCTGATGGCAATTTCTTGCTCTGAGTCAGAATGAAGATGAATGACATTAGAGTTACATTAGGACCTTTTCTTTGCTTCTGAAGGACAAGACAATCCCCACCCCCGTACAATTTACACACCTTGTTAGTCACCAGACATTACATCATAATGCTTCTATATTCATTCAACTTATGGTCAAGCTGCCCTGGTTTGGTGACAATGAGGTGACCTACAAAAAAAAATCTTACCTAAAAGCTGGGATTAGACTGAGTCATTTGTCCTCTACTGAAATATCAGGTTCCAAGGTGGTAGCAGTCATCTCCCAGTGACATGTAAATGATGTTTCAGCCAGCAATGAAGAAGCGGTGCCTTGCAGAGGGAGTTCCAGAAGTCACAAAAGGGAAAGGCAGAGGACCATCAAGATCAGGAGATGTTCACATAAAGTGTGGTTCTTTGTTTTTAATTTTCAGTATTTGAGTGTTTGTTTTAGTGGAGTGGGGTCAAAGGACAACTTTCAGGAGTCAGCTTTCTCCCTCGACTGTGTAGACTCAAGAGACAAAACTCAGGTCATCAGGCATATGTAAAATTCTAACATAACTTGAGCCAACCACATCAAGAATTCTCCCTCCCCATCTCTTCATCTTTTTGTCTTGTACTAAGGATAGAACTCCAGACCTAACACATGTGAGGCTCTACTGATAAGTTATATCTCAAGTCCTCTTTCTGTTTTTGTATTTTGAGACAGGGTCTCACTAAGTTGCCCAGGCTTGCCTTGAACTGACTCTGTGGCCCAGGCAGACCTGCAACTTGTAATTCCTCTGCCTCAGACTTGTCTTTCCTTCTGTTTTATAAACCTTTCTAAAAACTAGCAATTGAGGGCCAAAAGATGGCTGATGACTTCAGTTTCCCGCCCCCCACCCCCAGGACCCGTGTGGTAGATGGAGCAAAGCAAATGTAATTTTTTTAAAAAAAAATCAATGTTTGTCACAATTTATCTGCGCCTACATTACCTTAGACATTCTCATGTCCTATTTTTAGCATTTTGGTATATTTCATGTATGGCCTCTTCTTCCAGGAGGAAAAAATAGAAGTCTAATCTCAACTTACAACCTGGACATACACAAAAATTAACTGGAAACATCCTTTAGGAATAGAAAACAATGTTTTTCAAATACTGTAATGAAAGCAAAATAAATGATATCATCGTGCTTCTGTTTCTATGTTGGAAAGAGCCCGCACTGGCATTTTCTGCTGCCATTACCACACGCTTGGAGATTGCTGTCCATTTGCCCTTCTCTGGCTGAGAACAAGCTCCGCTGGAGTCAAACTGGCTGTGTCAAAAGAACACACCAGCCCATCCCCCCCCCCCTGCTTCTTCATCCTGCACCTCTCCAAGTGGTCTAGAGCATTCATCACACTGTGGGCCACCAGTGACCAAATCTAACCTTGGCTCCTATGCCATAAAGATTCTAGATCTAATAGAGCTAAACTTTCATTGAAATATTATAGAAGAGTAAAGGTCTTAGACAACACTTGCTAGGTTTTCTTGTCATGGTGTTGCCACTTATCCTCTAAATCTGAGCAGAGAACAGCTTTGGAGAACATCTGCATATTTTTCTTTGTTGGTTCATTGTTCTGTTTATCAGAGACGTAGTTCACAGGCCTAAATACAGATGAGAGCTCCCGCAACAAATTCTTTGTCAGATTTGCTATGAATCAAAAAAAGGCATGAGTGGGCAACTCAAGGCTTCAGACCCTTTCTCTCTGTGGATTTGCTTGTGTATAAGCTAGTGACTAGTCTTAAGTTATCCCAGTCAACCGTCTTTTGTTTTCTCACTCTGATGCCAAAAATGGCCAAATCATAGCTATGGGATATTTTCATTTACCTAATAATTTTTAGTATAACGGTTACATATTTTGCATTAAGCAAGCACAAATTTCACGAATTTTTATATACCAACTAGTTAAGTAGTTTGGCATAGGTGAGAAGGATTTCCAAAAGGGATTTTTTTTCCCCAGAAACTTAATAGTATATCTCTTCTTGCATCTTCGAAGTCTTCAGTGAAAATATCAAATGCCACTTAGCTACTCACAGAGCCATCAATAACTCACTCAGTGTACCTCCTGAGGTTGGATCTGATTTGTTCACAGCGAAACCTTTGCTTTCCACTGACTGTACCTAAAATCTTCAAAAAGGCACTTTTCTGGAACTCCATACAGGTACTTTTCAAAGAGAGCAATAAAAAGAACTCAATAAAAATATTTTCTCCTAAAGGCCATTCTCAAATATATACTTCATATTCTATTTACCAGCTGGTACAAAGTATGATTGAATACTTGGCATACGAAGCAATCACCCAGTGTGATGATTTTGTGGTAATCTGCTGTTCATTTTCTTTTTCTGGAAAATACTAAAGTACAGAAAATGGCATCATCAATCAAAAACTCTTAAGTGAAGGAGAGGCGGTTGGAAAGGATTATATGCACCTTAAAATCCATAGGCCCAAATGTATGTGATATGGGTCCCTATAGAGAAGGCAAGAAATTCTTTCTCAAGTTTGTTATGAACAGGGAAAAGGTTGATCAGTTGTCCAGTGGCTTATTATTCCCGTGCACAGGGCAGTGTTTTCTGTTGGTCACAGAGAGGCCTAAGTCCACACGGTAGCAGTATTTGTATTAGCATTAGTGAGGATAAACAAGACCAGTTACTTCAACCTAAACCGAAGTAGTCTTACCACACAACCAAGAAAACTCTGGCCAGTGCCCCAGAACAAGCCACATAGGCAAACCCTTAAGAAAAAAATAATCAAGAGAAAGATTTCTTTCTGTGAGAACAAATTATTTTCCAAGAGCAGGTTTAACCTACTGAATGTCGTTAACCTTCTTTTTTCAAGTCTTTTTTTCCAGAACAAAACAAAACCGTCCTATGTTGTTATTGTGTAGGGCACCCTCTTCAAGAGACAGCAGTAAATCAACACTTCTCAGCATAGAAAAGTTTACACTTATATTGTTGCCCTTAGTCTCCACAGCTTGAAAGCTTCTTGCCATCCATCGCCTTGTTAAATTCTCAGAGTGCATGCCTGTGAGTCATGTCCATATTTTCTGCCATAACGCCTTTGAGGGCACCCTGTTCCTTTTCTTGTTTTGATGTCAAATTTCTCTGCTCCTGGGTTATGCCTGCAGGTGACCCATGCTTTCTCTACAGTCCAGTTTCAAACACAGCTGCTGACGTCTGAATCTGGACAGGCTACCTGTGTAAACAATTAGGGTTATGCTTTATCACACTGTGTGTGTATCTGGGGGAGATATCTGTGGACACACTGAGCTTGGAAGTGGAGCCGGGGTGGTCTGTGGTGTGTCTCTAAAGAGGAATGTCTTAAGGTGTAGGCCTACAATTTTCCAAGCAGCCTTATTGTGCAGTGTAAAGGAGTCATTATAATTACTTTCTTGTAAGTAAGCAAAAGTACTCAGAGGCTGTCCAAGGTCAGATGGTATGTGTATCCAGTTAGCCAGACCTGAAATGAAAGTTTCCAATAGAGAGAACACAGAACTATTGTTTGTCCGTGGTGTCCCTAGATGTGGACCCTCAGTCCTCTCTCTCCTGGTATCAAATCATCTTTTGTTGTTGTTGTTGTTGTTAAAAGGAATGCATTTGCTATGGAAGGAGCTCCCCCCAATATAAAAGGGCTAGCCACAGAGAAAGAAATAAAGTCTCAGCTCAGACCATTTAGAGCAACTGAATATGCACAATTAACAAAAACCTTACTGCTTTTTGCTGCTTATTTTTCCTTTTCTTGATCTTCACAGTTTAGCAAGGTAAGAATGAGTCAGGAGTAAATGAAAAAACACTCACGAGGAGGACAGGACGAGGAAGGCCATTAGATCATAGATGATCCCCTAGAAGGGACTTTAGGGTTTCTGGATGATTCTTTGTCTCCAGGGGAAGATTTCATTGCATTCTAGGGTCTTTATGTTGTCTAGGGCTTAAGGTAGGTTTGTAGCCGATATTCTCAGTGAAGATGAGGCGTCATTCAGGATGCCCAGCTAGTGACAGGTGTAGACCCAGAACCAGAGACATCCATTAGCTTGCTCGCTCACTCATGTAATCATGCTGTGACCCTGCTTTATATCCTCCTGTGACTGGTTTCATGGGGCCCTTCCCAGAAAATTCAGATGCTAAGGCTACTCAGCCTTAGCATCAGCCCCTGCCCTTCCTGGTATCTAGCACTCCTTCAATGGGCCTCAGTCTGGCCCTCCTTCTGTTCCTCAAGCCTGACAAATACTTTCCCTCCTCATGACCTTTCTAGTGTCTGTTCCTGCCTGGAGCGGCCTTCTGTAAAACCAGCTAATGGCTGGTTTCTCCTCATCATCAAGAAATCCGTCTCTATACAGATACACTGAGAAAACCCCAACAGAATATATTTTGCCACGGAATCCTGGTTTTCGTTACAGAGCTTAGAACACTCATTCTGAGTTTTGTCTTCTCTTCCTTAGGTTTTATTAAACACTTTCTGAAGTGTATGCTTGGTGGGAGCAGAAAGGAATTTGCATGTTACTGCCCTCTGAGAAGCTCCTAGGACAGTGCCTGGCGGATAGCAGACACCTAATAAATAATTACTAAGCTAAATGTTTAGACATTAAAAGTACATTCAAAAGACAAAAAAGAAATAAGTCATTTTTTTTTAGAAATATTCCTGGTGGCTTCAGGAACAAGATTTTTCTGCTCAGTCATATATCCATTAAATTTCACTTAGCAGCTGGCAGATTTCTGGAGATTCAGGTCACCTGATTTCCAAAAATAGCCATCTACTATGATTCCAGATTATTCCCTTGGGAAGTGACTACTATTATTTGATGGAATAAACTCCTTTCTACCTGGAGGCCTGCCATATCATTTGTGGTATCTCATTTCACTCTCAGATACAGCTTAGATGATAAAATATCTGATGTCCGTCATATCTCTAGAGAGAAGAGTCATAGGTTAAAAACAGGAGGTAAACAAAGAAAGGACTATGCCCATTTTCTGTCAGTAAATTGACTAATGAATCCAGGATTCACCCAGATATGAGTCTTGGTTCTGGGCAAGCAAGTATGAGCTACAGAGAAATACCAAGCAAAATTTATTGGTGCTTCCTTACAAATGCCATTGCCATCGGATATCCTATTTTAAAGAGGATGAAATAAAGACTTACACACATGAAATAATCACTCCAATGTTACTTGGTCAGAAGATGGGAAGCTTGGAGCCTAAATACATCCCTTTTTGAGTGCATATTCCCATTGCTTCTCAACCAAACAAATAACTTGATGGATGTTTCCTGCCCCTAGTTAGGTTAGGGAAATGCTAGGGTAAACTATGTTCAGTTTGTGTGGCACACTTGCTCCTCCGTAGCGTCACAGTGCATCGTAAGTCTTCAGAAGACACGGGCAGTGCTTTCCTTGTGAGCTGTCTGAAGTAGAGAGTAAAGCTCTTCCAAGCAGATTTTGGAAAAGGCAGCCATACAGACTTTGGCCAGCCCTCCCCCTCCCCCCCTTCCATGGTCAGCCTGAAATAAACAGACCTACCCACAAAGATAGAGTCAGGGCTGTCCTTTAGGAGAAGGCTCTAAAGTTCTCAGCTCTGAAAGAAGTAAGCTAGCATTGCGGATCTCCTGAAACCACCATCCTAGCAATTCACTACTTATTCAGTCACCATGCTTTCCATAAAAAGTTTTGTGTGTGTGTGTGTACATACATATATGTATGTGTTTTTATGTGTGGAAACCAGAAGTTGACAGTAGTTATCTTCCTCAATTTGTGTCGGCATTATTTTCAGTCATGGTCTCTCCCTGAATCTTCAGCTCCACAATCTGGCTGGCATGGCTGGCTAGCTAGCCCCCAGGGATCCTCTGAGTCTGTTTCCTCAGTTCTGGGATAACAGGAGTACCCCCATGCGCAGTTCCTACATGGGTGCTGGGAATAAAACTCAAGTCATGTTTTCAGAGCAAGCACTGAACTATCATCTTCCCAGACACGTTCACCTTCATACAAATAATAACTGAAGCCTCCTGGCTATTGGAGTTAGAGCAATGAAGACACTGTTCCCAGAAAACAAGAGAACAAATGTCATCTTTGTTTTTGTCCCTCTCAGGGAGGGAGTAATGATTGGGGTACGGATGTGAAGGAGGGGAGTCCCTGTGTTTTCAACCATGGGCATGTATGCTTAATGACTTTTCAGTCCAGTGCAGAACGTCTTGATTCAAGGGCAGTGTGGAGGCTTCAGCTGAAGCTGAAGCGCAGTTAGACCCCTGGTTTCAGTGTCCTCATCGCGAGAGTGACCAAGTTTCTAACACCTTTTGTCACCTCCCATTTCTCTTCCCCCTTCTCTACCTCTCTCATTCATTGTATGTACTCGCCAAAGCCTTCTGCCTCCGCTGGAATGGCTGAAACTGACAAGTTTCAAAAGCCAGTCGTCTGTAAAGATCAAGGAAAACCATTTCTGGTCTTTGAAATATTCGTTTAGCGAATGTTCCACCATCTATGTTATTATGTACCTGACACAACCTTTAAAAAAATTATTATTTTGTGTGTTTTTTTGTACAACCGCCTAGTCTTTTCCCATCTAAGATTTACTTCTGTTTTATAATTTGAGTGGGTGGCGTTTTTTTTTTTTTTCCCCAAACGACCACGAGGCTTCTGGAGACGCACCCCTTCGAAAGCAATTTGAAAGGAATCCCAGTGCAATTCCATGTGCACAGATATTCGCTTACCCTGGTCCTGAACAGTCTGTTCATCTGCAAATCCTGCCTGGCACCTTCAGTTTATGCCAGAACCTGGGTCTGAGAGCCATCCTGCACGCTACCCTAGAGGGCGCGCTGCCTACACTTTCCGCCAACGAGGCGGCCGCGCTGGCTCCCAGGCTCCATAAAAGGGGAGGAGGCGGATCAGTTTCCTTCTCTCATTGAGAAAGCGGAGGGGATTGGAAGGCTGGGCGTATAAAGCCGCGCAGAGAGCGTGAAACAAAGCAGACCGATCGGAATTGGACTTGGGAGGAGAGGCGCGGAGAGGCGGAAAACTTGTTGGAGGGGAGAGTAAAGAGCCGCTGCCTCTCCTCCTCCACCGCGCTGCGCTTAAGGGGTTCCCACCGGCCTTGCGATTTATTTTTATATCGGCTTTTTATATAGAGAAGTATATATATATATATTTTTTTTTTTCTTCTAAAGAGAAAATTCCTGTTCCAAGAGAAAATAAGGCAACATCAATGAAGGAGAGAAGAGCCAGCCAGAAATTATCCAGTAAATCTATCATGGATCCTAATCAGAACGTGAAATGCAAGATAGTAGTGGTGGGCGACAGCCAGTGTGGGAAAACCGCGCTGCTCCACGTCTTCGCGAAGGACTGCTTCCCCGAAGTGAGTGTGACCCGCCGCACGGCTTTCAGGGGAGCGGCCAGTGGGGTCCCCCAGCCTGGAAGAGAGCGCCTGCTCGCTTCTCCGGCTGCCCTGACCTTCCTCTCCAAAGTCTGTTCTCACGCCCAGCCTGTCTCCACCGCCACACTGCGGGGAAGGGAAAGTGTCCTGGAAGCCTCCGGGCTGGGACGCGCCGGCACCCTGGGCTCTTGGCCCCCGAAACTTGCTGGTTTCAGTGTGGGGGGCCGGGTGGGCTCTCGGGAGGGGGACGCGAGGTTGCTGTGTAGGGAGTGTGAGGTTGTTGTTGTTTTAACCGGGGGGGGGGGGGGGCGGCAGGGGGCTTGGGTGTTTCTCAAGAAGAGTTCGCTGAGTGTCGCGTTTTTAACGATCTCTCTGCCACCTTTCCTTCCTCCCTCCGTCCCTTTCGTTCGTCCAGAATTACGTCCCCACGGTTTTCGAGAATTACACTGCCAGTTTTGAAATCGACACACAAAGAATAGAGTTGAGCCTGTGGGACACTTCAGGTAAGACTCCGCACACCGCGTGGCGGTGGTCTGGCCTGGTGCGCCCCGGGCCTTGGGATCTGGTACCCTGTCCTCCAACGTGGCCCCTTGGGGGGACTTCCAGGTCCCGAGCCCCGGGAAGATCCCGGGCAGGGGCGGCAATGGGGGTGACCGTGGTCGTGGGGAAAGGAGGACGCTGTGTGTTCAGGGGTGACCCCTGCTTGGAGGTGGCCGCGTGGCCTTGTGTTATCGGTCCTTGGGGCCGGGCCGGAGCGGGCCGCTGGGGTGGCTCAGTGCTGGAGCAGGCGGAGCAGCGTGGAGCCCTCCCTCTCGCAGAAGACGACCCTGGTGGGTGTCACCGGCCATCTGGTAGCGGGGCAGGGGCGCAGGCTGAGCTGGGAGAAGATCCCCGAAGCCACCCGGTCGCGTGTGGGCTGGGGGAAAGAGGGATGAATGGCCGCAGCCGGCGCCCGTGACGCCTACTGTCAGGAATGCGCTGGTGGTGCGGGCAGCGGCCACCGCGGGGCCTCCGCCCCCGTAGCCTCCCTGCCACGGCGCAGAGCGGCTTCTGCGCCCGCCAGGGGAACAGTCCTTGCCAGCTCTCCGAACATGTCACTCCCCACCCCATTGCTTCGGCCTTGCCCGCCTGCAGGGCCGCAGGCAGCACCGTTCGCCTTTGACCTTCCTGTCTACTTGAATTATTGGCGTCGTGGTGGGTTCTGTCCAAAGGTCTAGGGTTCAAGGTCGGGTTGTTGCCTTCCCATACGCCCACCCACCTACGTGGCCCAGGGTAGTGGGAAGGGTGGATCTTCGCGGGGGTGCGGGGAGGCTGGAGCCTCCGGCCGAGTTCGAGCCAGGGACAGCGAGGACAGTGCACCCCCCTGATACCCAAGCTCCAGCAAGCCAGGGCAGAGACGCCCCGGGAGAGCGTCTGCAGTTTGTAAAGATCAAACCTTCTCCCGAGGAGCATAAGCTATCAGGCAGGGAGGGGAAAGGCCGGTACCCGGGGGGAACTGGGCTGCCAGACAGATTCGGGCGAAACTGGCTAGGAGGAGCGCACAAGCGCCAACACGCAGGGTTGCTGTCAGGCGGGTGGCCCGAGGTGGAGCTGCTCTCAGCTGGGAGGGGCCTCGTGGAGCTCCAGCGAGCTTCCCACACCCTGGGCTGGAACCTCTGAGGGACCCGGGGGTGAGACAGTGAGGGGAAGGGGCCAGAGTCACAAGGACTCCCGAGGCAGCCCCCGGCACAAAGGCTAGAGGGAAGGCTAGAGGGAAGTCTCGCACCGGCGCCTCTCACAGTCGGGGCCAGATGCTCAGACTGCTGCAGCGGGAAGGACAGACCTAGTTTACCCCTGGAGAGTCAGGCTCTTCCTTCAGCTGTGACAAGGGCGTTTAGTGTTTTTGTTGCTGTTGTTGTTGGAATTGCAGACACGGGCTTGATACTACAGAGGAAGTGTTGACGGAATTCTAGTGGATTAGTACTAGTTTCTATCCTCAGAATTATTACACAGCCCAGTATTTTATTAGGCTCCTGTTCTCTCAGGCAGATCGTGGTAATTGTTTTGCCTAGTGGGCAGGCCAGCTGGTGTGGTACCAATAATTAGCACCAGCACTCGCTCTCTCCCACCCAGCCCTGTTTGGACTTATACTCGATAAGAATTAGCAAGGCGTGGAGTGGAATAGTGGGTCTGATGCGGACTTTGATACAAAGCTGTGTTTCGCTCTCAGCTCCTGGTTACCAGGGATTTCTGTGTGCAAATCTTCTACCTCCCTGGGTCTCATTTTCATCATCTGTAAAAAGAGGGCAGACGCGGGGCTGGATAATGTGCAAGATCTCTCCCAGCTATGCTTCTTGGCTTGAGTGTCCTGGACAGACAGATCTTTTTGTTTCCCAGGATGCTGGTTGGCTTCAGCTCCTAGTCTCAGTGGATCTGGCATCCCATGCTGAAGTTCTCACAGCCTGCAAGCCACGCCAGATTCTGGGCTGAGCCAGGCTTCTCAGTGGATTTAGGAATGAGACTATTTGGATAAGGAGGGGGATGGGTGGACTCCTAGGAATGCTGGGTTATACATCCGTGTCTCAAGCTCTAAGAATCTCAAGACCACCAACGGAGATTTTAGATTAGGTGCCCAAAGGCCAAACTAGTCACCTCCTTCCTTTTAAGAGAGAAAAGGCACAAGCTTTTCAAGGGCTGGCAAATGTGTGTGAACGGTTTATAGAGGGAAGTCAGTGCAAATATCACTTCAAATATTTTCAAGCCTTACTCACAGCTATATAGTTCACAGTCTCTACACATATAGCAGAAAGCATACAGTAGTCACCCAGTAAAACCCAAGGAATAAGCAAATTAATGATCATATGCATAGTTGCCAAGGAGATGAGGTTCCTGGCATTAATTAGCACTGAATTACCTGTGCCTTAAGATTGGCAACTTCATAAATATTGCTTTTCATCAAATTAAAGTTAATCACTTAAAATGAAATCAGTAGTAAAATAATGACATGTGTTTATATTTAGTAAAAGAAACCACTATGCATATGTCTGTAAGGTACAAAGGTGTAAAAGCTGGTCGCAGCAGTATTACATTGCAAAATTATCAAGTTATGAAGCCTGGCTTAAAATTTAGATTTAGACAAATGGAAAAAGAGATATAAGGAATTGTTTGGAATTCTACTATGCTTGTGAAGTGAGATGTTTAGTTAATTAGACACAATTATGGAGCGTTGCTTAAATTCTAGGAACAGGATGTTTCTACCAAAAGTGCCTTGCAGATCAGGATTAGCATGTTTCCAGCAAGAAGTTCATGCTTCCCAGTAACTTTACCATCTCTCCTATTCACTTGCTTTTCCTGACAAGTTCCTGAAGATTTTCTTTTTCTTTCTTTCTTTCTTTTTCTTTTCTTTCTTTCTTTCTTTCTTTCTTTCTTTCTTTCTTTCTTCCTTCCTTCCTTCCTTCCTTCTTTCCTTTCTTTCTTCCTTTTTTCCTTCCTTCCTTCCTTCCTTCCTTCCTTCCTTCCTTCCTTCCTTCCTTCCTTTCTTTCTTTCTTTCTTTCTTTCTTTCTTTCTTTCTTTCTTTCTTTCGTTTACTATCACTTCACATTTTCTCTGTCTACAAGGACATTGTTTTGTTGAGGTGTGAAAATAAGTGCATATACTTTATGCCTCTTCATACATTTGGTTTCCCCTGGCTGCTATCAGCTTATCTCTGGAGAGAAGATACAATCCAAGTTTATGAGCTCTAAATGTCGTTTTTTATTGTCTTCCAAGACTATGTAAGAGAGATTTATTTTGGAAAAATTGGGTGGCGAGAGAGTATAAACTGTGTCCTTTGGTGGTATTTCTATTGTGTTCAACCTTCCAGCAGAGAAACAAACATTAGGAAACAGAGGCAATTCTTGTATGGGCTTTCCATTGTGAACCACGTCTCCTTAGTGGTTTGTTTCTGCCTGAAGCAGTCATACGATCATACATAAGCAAAAACTGCTAATTTAAATGTGGGAAAGAATATAAAGCAGAAGTAGAGGAAAGGAAACCATTCATTTCTCTTTTGGGAGCACAGGCAGTTAATATTTCCTTCCTTTCTATTCCTCTTCCTTGTTTTCTGTGTCTACTGTAAGCAGACATAGGACTGGGGACTAGCAAAATGCCAACTTATGGTGCACGTAAGTCTTGAACTCAAATGGCCTCTTCCACCTGGTTGCATACTCGTTTCCCTATAAGCTTTTGTAGAGCTCTATGCAGTCCTTAGGTGGTGAGCAATCTTTCTATCTATCCCCCAAGCACCCACCAGTCACAGCAGCCACAGTGGCACAATACCAATCGACTATTATGGCTACTTAAAAGACTCCATAGGTAACAAGATCTTATTATAAGTGTCATGAAAAATCTTCTAAAATGAGAGCTTTCTAAAGGTAGTCTTGGATCCATGTCTTCATTTACTATGAAATAGTTTCTTTTCATTATAAAATGAGTTTATTCATAGTTGCAGAAATGTGCTGGAAAGTATTCAAATTTTCTCAATGAGTTTTCAGAGAGAGAGGGAGAGAGAGAATAGATTTCGTACTTAAAAGAGATACGTGAAAACAAAATAGTTCTAATACCTTGTGCTTCAAAATCTGCTACACTTGCCAAACATAGAAGCAGTTTGTAAGATGAAGCCAAAAGCCTCCTAATAATAGAGAGTTAGTCATTTAAAGATCACCATATCTTTTCCTTGGAACCTGATTGCAGTGTAATTTCAGCATACATGATTTAAGGAGTAATAGTCATTCATGCCAGCTTTTAACCAGGGCAAGTTAATGCACATTTTATTTAAGGCATACTATTGGTTTTAAATATTCCATTTAACTACTGATTCCCAGTTAATAATTGTTTTACTTCCCTGTGAAATCTCTTTTGGATCTTAACACCCTATGAACCTCATTCAGGACCTGAGTGCTAAAGTTAGCATTTGCTGTATTTGTTTCTAGTATTATTAACTAAAACAACATAATCTCTACGTTTTACATTTAAAGCAACAGATAAGAAAGATAAACCTTAGTTACTTTAAGGAAAGTCTTCAGAATCAACATATATCTAACTACAATGGTATATTTCAGATTTTACATCAAGTCTGAGGGCCAGTCTGTGTGACAAGCACCCTAATGAAATATTTCTTGGCAGAAATGGAAACAGTTAAATAGTTTTGGAGCTCCATCTATATATTAATCAAGAAAAGGTAGATTACTGATCCCCTTTCTGTGATTTGAACTATAAACGTACACATCTGGACAGGGCATGAAGATGTGGTTGTTAACTGCCAGAGTACACCATCTGCAAGTTGGTGCTCTGACAGGGAGGGGCGACCCTGAGCTGGACAGGAATAGGTGCTGTCCTCAAGTTACTTACATTCTAGTCAGAGTAAGAAGACAAACAAAAATGTTGCAAATATAGGAGAAAATCTGAAATACCCATGCTTCTTCCAGGGTAATATAAAAAAACACATTGGGAGCCCTGTATAAGTATGGCGTGCAACTAGGAGGAAATGCCTGTGGACTTAAACAAGGCAAGGAATCCCTCCCAGAACATCTGTTATGACTCCATAGTCAAATAGAGACATGGAAACATTTCCTTCTCTTGGTTCCAAGAAGATGGACCTCAGTGACAATGGTGGCTTAACCTATGGCAACAAAGTTAAAGAAGAGATGGTTAATGCCTGTGCCAAGTCCAAGTTCCCAACTGAGGTCTTCCTCTATATGAAAGCTCCCAGAATTCCAGATCTTCTCTAGAAGTTGACTCAAACTCCCAAATTCCTCAAAATCTTTTGTGCTTTAAAACATGCTTACATTTAAAGGTTATCAGGGAAAGGAACAGTCTCAAGTTGAGATTTCTGACCTATGCTTCTTGGAGGTAGGCTAAGAATTTACAAGCTAATCAGAAAATGGTTTTGAACTGAATAGCAGAACAAACTACACAGAACTAGATATTGCACAAAGTAATTATGATTCCTGGAACTTAGGGTTTCGAAATCAGGCCCAGCTGTAAACTGAGATTCTACACACTGACATGTGGACTAGGGCTAGACAAACAATTGGCTAGAGACAAGGGTTCATTGGTCCCTAGACTTTTCTTTTTCCTTTTTCCTTTTCCTTCTTTCCTTCCTTTCTTCCTTCCTTCTTTCCTTCCTTCCTTCCTTTCCTTTAAATCCATTTAGTTCTAGTTTTGCCTCCAATTTGGTTTTCCCGATGTTGCACATTTGAGTATGGTATCCAAATGGGTTGATCTAATGCTCCTAAGATAAGCAGGTGTTCCCTTATTAATACAGCTCTTTTACAAGGAAGCAGAACACCGTGGACACCAGGATCTTCGCTCATCTCATGTGAGCCATGCCAAATAAATCAGCCAGGCCTCAGTCACTGTTTGATGTTCTTGAAATGTCTTCTGGTTTACTACATATTGGCAACATGCACGAGTCCTTTTTGCCAAAAATTCAGATGTTTCTGACATAGCACACAAGCTGCTTCAAAAGTTTGGCCAGGTGTTGAGCACATTGGTTTTGAAACACAAGCCTAATGTTATGGTATGTGGAAAGGTGAATCTACTTGAGGGACTTCATGTAAGATAATAGACTCTTACACAGAGTTGGAAACATAATCGCTTCAGTCTGGACTGCATGATAGTTTAGAATTTTAAAACTTATCTATGTAATCTTACCCCTTCAAGCTCTGAGACTCATTGTGGTTCCACTGTCTGTAAAATGTGAGAATTCTCACAATTTCTAAGTATCCCAAGGTGGAGAATTACTGTTGAGATTTTACGTGGATCCCTCAAATAGCAACGTTGGTTTTACCCATCTGAACGTATAACCACCTGTATCAGCACAAGCCCCCAAAACAGAAAACACTGACTGAGTTTTTATGCAAACACATAACCGCCGGCATGTTTTCATAATCTCCAAGAGTACGACTCAGTAGAAGATACAAATGAAATATCCCTGCTGGGCCAGGTGGTGGTCACTTACTGGGGGCTTGATGTTTGTGGCGCAGACAGGAGGGAAGAGTTCAGCCGAGTCTTTTATTAAAGTAGGGTCCTAAGGTCTTGCCTGGACTTTACTCATATTCCTGAGCCTGTTACTCTTGTGCAGCTTCCCCTCTGGCCACGGCCCTTCATGTTGCTTGCATTTGATGAACACTAAAACTACCAAAACTTACTGTATTTTTTTTCTGCCCAAACTATTCACTATTCCCAACTCCCTGACCTTGATAGGAATCTCTTATAGGAAAAACTTTCAACTTACTTCAATTGTAAGGTATTACACTTTCAGAATACCTGGTGAGAGGGATTTTCAGTTTGCAGACTTTAGAAGATGAAAGTTGCAGCATTTGAACTGGTTTTGCAAAAGATCCAAAGGCTTCCCTTTTAAGCATGACTCTCCTTCCATATATGTTCAATTATGTACATATATGGTGTGCTGTATCTCTGCAACAGGGTGACTTCAGCAGGCAGGTATGTGTCTGAAGAATTAGTTTCTAGGTGAGGCACTTTGTGACTATTCTTGGGCTGGAAATTTTCCTCTCACCCCAAATTAATGATCTTGAAGACAAGGATGGGTAGACCTGCAATTTCAGGAGTCTTTCAGAACTTCGCTGTTGCTTGCCAAACTTGAGCAATGAAGAGCCCCCAAAGTATGCTTATTCTAATCTGTGCCTGACTAAAGCCTTCCAGCTCAGGGGTGGACAGGATGAGACACTTGCTTGCAAATTAGTCCAGTTGCATCTTGATGCTAATACAGCTCCCTGCAATTTGCCTATGTGTGTGGTGGGTTGTTTTTAAAGGACCTTGAACAGTGCTATGCCTTTAAGGAAAATGCTGCCCTGAAAAAGTCCACATGCCTGAAGCCTCTTCCGTATGCCAAGGAAGTTTTTGTCTGACAAGCAGGGCTTCAGTCCTAGACTTACTGGGTTTTAACTATAGTGCATTCTTAGGTGCTGAAGTACAGACTGTGGACACATCAGGACCCACTGTGTCTTAGCACATCGTGAAAGCATGTTTAGTTAGCACCTTACCACCATAACTAGAATCTATAGAAATGAACATTTCTGGAAGCTTGCCTTCACAGGGTATCCTGGGACTTCTTCATCTGTGCGATGCAGTAAGACAGGGCAGTCTCGGAATGGCATTGTCCTCACTACTCCTCATCTCCTTCTTTTGGAGTCTCTTCTGTCTCCGGGACTCCTCCGTTGACAGGGCATTCCTATGACTCTTCCCTCTGAGTTATCCCATGCATGCCTGTGGTGAGTGGCCCTTTGCTTGCCTAGTTCCTTTGTGCAAGTCACAGGGCCCTATGGGGAGAAACACAGAAGAAAGGGTCTCTCTTACCCAATGAACTGTGAGATCTCTCCTATTAGGACAGATCTGTAATTCTATTGTTCACTTTTCTTGCTATGAAAAAAAAAATGGAGACAATAGTTTTTTGGGGGGTGGGAGGATTGTTTGTTTGTTTGTTTCTATCCAGAAAAAAAAAACATTAACCTCAAGCTATCAGAAAAATAATGAATAAATTGTCTTATATTCTGTGGTAACTTACACCTCGCCTCTCCTTGGTGGTCACATTACAGTTATGACTAGTAAATTTGAGGATTCCTTTTATTAGGGCCCTAGGGCACTTGTTGATCAAAAAGCTGCGTTGTTTACTGCTGGGGGGGTGGACTAGGCTCAGATCAAAGTCCTGCTCCTAATGAGATCTTGTTAAAACGCTTTAGAGTTACCTTTTTACCTCCAAGCTCCGAGGCTGATTTCTCATGAAGCATTACACTACATATGTATTTTCATCCAAACTGTTAAACCAAAAGAAAACAAAACAGAAACAGGCCTCCCTGAGAACCTTGCTTAACTGGAAGAGAACTGTTTCTTTTTAAAGTCAATCAAGAAAGTAAATTTCTCACTTATTTGCATATAGCCACTGAACACAAAAGCCGCTTTGCTTTTTTTTTTTTTTTTTTTTTTTTCTTTTTTTCCTGTAGGCAAGCAATCTCCAGCCTGTGACAGAGGGCAGCACACAAAGCCAGATCCCTTTGTGGCCTTAAAATAGGTGGGGGAGGGAAAACAGCCCACAAAGGGCGGGGTGTTCTCTGCAGCCACATGGTGACTGGAATGTTGCAACCCAGCCTCTGGATTTTCCCAGCAGTCCCAAGTTTAATTAAATTAGTTTTGCCCCTTTGACTTTCTTCAGCCACCTTTGGAAGAGATGGTCCCCATTGTCCTGGAGAATACTCCGCTCTGACTCTCAGCACAGGCAGCACCCTGTCCTGTAGGAGCCTGGCAACCTGCAGTCGCTGCTCATGCTGTGTGGGTCTAGAGACTGGAAAGCATAAGACATAAGCTTTCTGACACCTGTTCGGCTTTACACAGTAGGCTGCCTCTGACTGGGTTGGGTCAGGTCATTTAAGCTAGCTTTGAAGAACAGAAGAGCGCCTCCTCTGTCCTCATTTGAATTTCTTCTTTGTGCAGTCTGGGATTTTGTGTCTGGCCGTTAGGAAAGAGATACTCTAATGCTCACAGCAGCAGCTGTGTCAAAGTTAGTTAGACTTTGGACAAACAAACAAGGAAGGTTCCAGTGGAGTGAGTTGGAACTGCAGAATTAATACAAAATAGCAATA
Organism: Psammomys obesus; assembly: GCF_907164565.1. Classification (NCBI taxonomy): domain Eukaryota; kingdom Metazoa; phylum Chordata; class Mammalia; order Rodentia; family Muridae; genus Psammomys; species Psammomys obesus. Next base: position 31,743,102 of record NW_026585895.1, read on the forward strand.
TATTCATAGAGGGGAAAGCCATCCCTTCCTGGTACCTCTCAAAAGAACTTAAGCTGAACTCTAAAGTGAATTACTCTCTCACCTCCGAGTTCTTCAAGTGGCTCAAAGGGTGGCCACTGCCTGTCATTTTTAGAAATGCACTACACATTTTTAGACACCTTAATGTTTTAAATAATGTGACTTTTTCAGCTAGGATGGGGAAATGCCTTCCATTGCCAGGCTTTGTTACCACGCTTCAGCACCCACAGGCCAGTTCAAAGCTGCTGTCCTGCCTGAGACCTTTTTAGGCCATCTTCACCGTTGACGCTTTCCTTCCGGGTTCCTACAACATTCTTCTCCTCCTTGCTCAGCACACCCACTCTCTCCATCTCCAAAGCAGCCAGTGAGGCAGGGACTGCAGCATGAGTGCCCAGGGCCCACAACACACACCCTAACTACAATAACCTCTGGGTCACAAGAACTGACTCCTAAAGGTCAGTTGTCTTTGTACTTTTTCTTTGAGACATGTTCTCAGTCAGCTGCACCATGGAGAACTAATATGGAAATACCAATGTGCTCAGACATAGAGTTAAACCAGTTCATTGCACAAATCGCATTCACTCTAAAGCTCAGGTGGGACTCAAAATTACAGTCTTCTAGCTTTATCCTTCTACCAGATCTGACTAAAACAATTTTTGAAAGCTTTTTTCTCTCTCTCTTTCTCTGACTGTAACTACTACAGTTTTGACTTAAGGAATGCACGCTGTGTTTTTTTTTTTTTTGCCAGAAATGCAAAATTATGTCAAAACGAAATTAAAAGTCAGAGAAGCTTTAGTGTGCTTGTGTTTGCCTAGTAAGTGATTTTCATGTTGTCTGTGAAATGGCTGTATGATGAAAATTGTTCCTTAAAAGTAGCAGTTGTCATCTTTAACTTTGTAGTCAAGCTAGTTTATAATTATGGACCTTGTATGAATCCCCAACATTTGGAATTCATAAAGGTGTCAAAAAAAAGAAAGAAAGAAAGAAAGAAAAATAGTCCTAAATAACCAGAAAGTTCTGTGATTCGATTGATTGACTGGTGATTTGAACTTACTTAACTCAGGCCAGGGCCCTTGGATTATGTCCCGCTGTCATGTTTGCAGGTGGAACTGTGTAGAAAGGTAACATGATCCAACATGGCATTTATGACATTCTTGGTGTAGCAGGAAGTGAACTTACACCAGGCTTGGGGATAAGTGTAAGCAAGCTCAAAGGTCAACGGCTTATCCAGACTCGTAACTGGAGATAGAATGACAGTCACGTGCTTTGCCGTGGCTTTCTGTGCATCATTAAATTCGCCCTCTTCCTTCCCTTCCCGGCTCACCTCCCATTCACCTGTTGGACTAATCTTGAGTTTGGATCTTTTCCCCAGAAAGCAGCTTCATTTCCATTGGCTACTGCCACTCTGCCTTTGGCCAAAGCGATAGCACGGCCACAATGCCTCTGGTTAATATGTATTCATTTCTTCCTGAACTCCAGCTGCTACCTGGGTTTACTCATCCCACGGATATAGGTTGTCACCCTTTTCACCTTATGATTGAAGAATCAGAATCTCCCACTCCTGAGACTTGGGCTTCTCCCCCTTTAGTGGTGAGAATGGGTTTGAACTCAAGGTTACCTGGCCCCACATACTCCCCAGTTTATCTAGGGTCTTTCTGACTCTACCACTTGCATCCTAAGTTCTTGGCTTTCCCAGGAACCCAGGTCCCCTGCATAGGAGCATTCGTATTTTCTAGTACAAGTGAATGTATTACTAGCCTGTCTTTTATGTATGTGTTTGCATTTCTTTACAAGAAGGGAGTGCGTGATGGGGGCAGGGAGTCGGTGAGTGGGGGTGTTGCATTATAACTCAGAATGGATTTACTGCAAAGGGTACAGTTAATCCTTCATAGACCACAGGGATTTTTGTCTGATACCTCTGTCTTTTTTGTTTCTTAGGTTCTCCTTACTATGACAACGTCCGTCCCCTCTCTTACCCAGATTCTGATGCTGTGCTCATTTGCTTTGACATCAGTAGGCCAGAGACTCTGGACAGTGTCTTAAAAAAGGTGAGTGCTGAGGGATGAGAACGCCACCTTGCAGCACTTTTGATTCTAGAGCTAGGTGGCTGGCTAGGGGGCCACAAGGATTCTCACCTGTTGCCTTATGTCTTCTAATGACAACACTGGAAAGGGTATTTCCATACCAAAGCAGGGCTTTCGTACGTGGATGCCATGAGTTTGGGGGAATTTATCTGCTTGAAACTTTATTTCATAAAGCTCTGAACAAAATACTTTTCATCAGTTTCCATGTTTGTCTTTTTTTTGGGGGGGTGGGGGGTGGAATGGTGTGAAAATGTAAGAAATAGCTCCAGTAGGTCCTACCTGAGCCTTCATTCATTTTTGCTAGACAGACTGCTCCATATGTGTTTACTGGTGATCTCAACTGAGATACTGAGCTTAGGAGAATAAGAGCTACTTTGACAAAGAAGTTGTGTTTCAGTTATTTATAGACGTAAGTGAAATCAGTACAAGAGGAATATGTGGACTAAAGCTTGTTCCTACCCGCGCAGCAATGCGAATTATGATCAGGTGGACCAAATACTAAGAGAGCATCAGTTACGCTGAACGTGAACATTGTCACACAGCCCCAGTTTCTGGAAGCAAAGCTGGTTCAGATCCTGTAAGTGGAGATAGGATTAGAAGAAGCTGTGGACAGAAGTACCCAGGACTAGGAGGAATGGTATCTGTTGCAGATGGGTCTTGAGGCCTAAGAAGGCCACTGCATGTGTATGTAGGGGGGGATGCTTGGCCTTCAGCAACAGAGAACTTAGCCCCCAGGGAAGCTACAGGAACTTGCTATAGATGAATTCCAGGGAATTCAGTGGGGACATGGACTCTGCCTGGCCTGCAGCCACCTAGATTTTTTCCATAGTAGTTCTAGAGGGTCCAGTAGAGGGGGAAACACATTGACCACTCACCCTTGAGGGGACGTGGTGGGGTTTGAGAATGAGACTCTAGCTGCAGTATCCCCCCCTTTTTTTTTTCTGTGCGGTGCAGATGTGGCAAGAACACAGAAAGCCACTCAGTGGCTGTCTCTGTTGCCCAGTCAGAGTGAGGGCAGATGGAAGAGAAAGGGAGAGGAACTTGTCTAGATGTACAGGCTTGTTTCATTCGGGTTGTGTTCTTTTGGCTTATACTTTCCGTGGTGTTTGTTTGCATTTTAAGTGTTTGTATTAACTTTTTGTGTGGTACTTAATTGGGTAAGTCATTATAAACTTAGGGTTTGAGGTACAGCCCTCCTTCAGTTTTTATTAAACGTTGCAAGCAGTTTGGTGAAATTGTACTCTTGGTAGATCAAAGGTTCCTTCTTCGTTCTTAACTGCTTTCCGTTCTGAGTAATATGAAACAAAGGGCTGACTTTTGTCAGATTCTGTCAGGAATACACCTTTCCTGTCTTCAACACTGTAAACAAGTACAAAGGGAAGCCAACAACATCACACAGCTGAGAACAACATAACAACATGGCTGCCTATGTCTGCAGATAAAAGGAACACTTACTTCCTGGTGTCTGTGCTTGATGTAGTATAAGCTTATACATAATTTACCACAGAAAGCTTTTTTCCTTCTGCTTCCCTTTTGTCTCCTAATACCAAACAAATAGTGACATTAGACCTGTAGATATTAAGGAGTGTGCTTCAGATGTTTGTGTCAGGGTTAAGGCTCATGATAACTTTATCTGGGTTTTGTCTTAAATGAGTCCTGAAGCCCGTTAATATCAGAGTTTAGAGTGACTTAAGGTAGAAAAAGATTTCTTATTCTGCTTTTCAGTTCTTTAGGGGAAGGTGACAGATGCCCCCTAGATAACTGTGGGAGAGAAGAAGGAAAGAAAACCTCAACAGACAGACCAGGCCCTCTGTGTGTCACTGCCCTCTGTGTGCTGGAGCACTTTGTGCTAGACGCCACTGCTCAGCTGCACCTTGAGACCTGGAGGTCTCCTCGGGTGCTCTCCTAAATCATCTTTTCACAATGTCCCTCTTCCCCACTATTACACTGACACAACTTTATTGCTCCTTCTGCTCTGTGAACTCCTGAAAGACGTAGCGACATCATTATTACAGTACTCCACAGAGCACGAAAGATATCAGTGCATGCACGTGGAAGAGTCTCAGCCCCTCTAGGCCTTCATATCTCAGAGCGAGATCTTCTCGGGGTACTTCTCTCATGTCCTGATGATGAGCTCAAGTGAGAAGAAGCAAGACCACAAAAAGCCTTTTCCTGCCTTTAATGGAAACAGCTGAGTTACTGGAGGGATGTAGCCCACAGAGTGCCTGGTCTGTCCACTGAAGTTTTTTCTGTCCTTCTTCTTTCCCACAGTCATTTAGGGGCATCTATCACCTTCCCCTACAGAACTGAAAAGCAAGGAATTCTCGAAATTCTCCTAATTCTGGTTAGGACAGGAAATGGTTAGTTAAATAAACTATACAGCAGTGCTCAGCAGTTAAAAATTAACTCAAAGTCCTGTGTGCTGCAAAACCAGATGCTGTCTTCAGAGCTGAAGAAGTAGTTGGTTCTCTGCTGAAGCAATGGTCTGTGTCCATTCAGCCACTTGAGCAGAAGATCCTTGAAGAAGGACATTCTGCTTCACTAATCATAGGCCACATGCTTACACAGAGCTTCCAGCACACAGAAGCATGGCCAAGTCTTTCATGATAGAGTCTGTGAGCATATATTTTTGCTGGTACGAGCTGTTTCTTATGCTCAGCCTTCTTTCCACTTACCACATGTTAGGCTGAGTAATAAGAAACTCAGCATATCCGAGGATGCAGTCATCCATTTGGATATGTGATTACTAAGGTGCTTTTGTCTTCCAAATACCTCCACAATTAAGACATTGCTGAAGCTACCGTCTGTTGATGCCCCAATAAGTTCACTGTGGGAGGAACCAATGAGTCACACCGAATATAAAAATGTCCTTGGCCACTCTCTAAAGTTTGGTACCTACTTAGTAATTAAACGCCAGCATGCTTCTTCGCTTGAAGTTGCCATGTCAGTGTCTGCGAGTGAAGAAATTGTTTTCATTGTATACATTGTCAGCACTTTGTTAATTTTCCTTCCCCCCCCCCCCCAACAGTGGAAAGGTGAGATCCAGGAATTTTGTCCCAATACCAAGATGCTGTTGGTTGGCTGCAAGTCTGATCTCCGGACAGATGTCAGCACATTAGTGGAGCTCTCAAACCATAGGCAGACTCCGGTGTCATATGATCAGGGGGCAAACATGGCCAAGCAGATCGGAGCAGCCACTTACATCGAATGCTCAGCTTTACAGTCAGAAAACAGCGTCAGAGACATTTTTCACGTCGCCAGAGTTTTGAAGTGTGTTTTGAAGTGTTTTGAAGAGTTTTGAAGTGTGACTTGAAACAAATATGCCAAAAACAAAAGGGAGCTACAAACGGGCTAGCGCTAGAGGAAAGGAGAAATGCCAGTCCTTCCGAGAAGAAAATCCAGCCTCTGCACGGTGCTTGCGTATTTCCGGTTTCGGTTTTTGTGTTTTCGTTTCGTGGATCTCTGCTTTGATTTAGTTTCTCGGTGTTTTAATCTTTCTTTCAAAAAAAGTATCTATTAGTGTACCGTCCTCGTGGGGAACTCGCACTGTGACCTTAGCGTTTAGGTTTCTAGAGGATGGGATCTCATTTCCTCCTAGCCCATCATTAAAATGGAAATTGTATCGGGACCCGTGGGATCCGAGAGGAAAAACTTCATGAGGCTTTGAAATCTTGACTTCCTGAAGGTCGCTGCTGAGCGAGGTGGTTTGAAAGCAAGGCTTCGGCGGCCTTACAAGATGCGTAGACCAGCACTACAAAGATTGCGTAGATCAAATAGGAAAGAGTGTTGCTTTTTATTCTGTCTGATGGTTTTGTTCATTCCCCGTGATTGTCATTAACAAGTGGTAAATTGCTCAATGTAATATTTTGTGCGCTGTTTAGAAGAGAGTGTGTGGCTTTGTTTTCCTTTTTGCCATCGTTGATAAAAAAAAAAAAAACGAGAAGTCAAATAAAAGGTGTCTTGGTTTGATGTGGTAGAGTGATCTCAGAGAGGAAGCCGGTGATTACTGTTTCCACCAGGAGAGGCAATGAATGGAGGAGGAGGAGCAGAGAGCACAGTTTGTGAGGGAGGCTGTCTGGGAGAAAGTTCGATTTCAAACGCTCAGAGCGAAAGCACTGTTATCTGGGGACAGTGCCCCTGGACTGGCAGCAGACGGGGAGCTGTTGGTTGGCGCGTGCCACTACCTTCAAATGAATGTTGTCCTGACAAAACCCCCATTTGCCCACGCTTTAGAAAACCACAGATAGAAAAAAAAAAAAAAAAAAGTCTGTAATGTCTGCCCTGATATGAGCCTAGGGCATTTCTCAAGTAACTGCGAAACCTCACTTAATCAAACGCAGCTAGGGCCAGGTTCAAAACTTGATGGTTGTAATAATCAGCATTTAAAATAGTTTACAGGTTTCTCCTTTTGAGCAGTTCCTTTCAGAGAGGAAATCAGATATGACCTTTTTATAGTTGGTGCTTGTTGAAAACAAGCTTTTTTTCCCCCCAAGATGACGCTTCATTTTTGAAGTGTTGAAGCTCTGTTTCCATTAAAATGTGGCAGAAGAGGAGATTAAGGAAATTATAATAACACCCAGTTCTGTGTCTTACAAGCACTTTGTTTTGTCTCTGCAAGAAGATGCCATTTCAGTCATTTCCCATGAAACTCAGACATTTTACCAACATAATATGCTCTGACTGGTGCAGCGTTATGCTTTGGGCAGTATTACAAAATAGCTGGCGAGTGCTTTCTGTATTTAAATATTGTAAAAAGAAAATAAGTTATAACTGTTATAAAGCAGAATTTTTGTTGCTTTTTTTTTTTAAATGTTGAAGTCACTTTGTATGTTTGTTTGGTCAGTGTTTCCACAGTATTTATTAAAACTTATGTTTTTCTTCAAATAAAAAGTAACCATGTCTGTCTTCCTGTGATGCTTTCTGCTTCTTGACTTGGTTTTTCAGCTATGTTCTTTCGTACAGATGATTACAGAATAGAAAATAAGATATTTACTGAATAATATTAATTTGTAGAAAGTAACAGAATTCCTTAGATGTCTTACATAGTGAAAATGAATGATATAAACCCAGTTTGTACATGGAAATTAAATGTTGATCTTAGTTTCTACTGTGTCTCCTGGAGACCCAGACATGCCCTTGTAAAGTGTGCTCTTGTTCACAGCAGCATGGAAAGCTCAGGATCCAACTACTGCAACTTGATGGAGGCAAAACAAAAGTAGTCCCATTTATGGTAGATGCATTGTTCAACACAGACAATTCTCAAGTACACATGGAATAGCCTAGGGGAGAGGGGGTCATAGGTCCCAATCAGCCTAGTTGACTCTGTCTTTAGCTAAAAATGTCTACACATTTTAAATAAAGGTCTCAAAATATTCAGTGAGACTTCAACACAATGATTTGGCACAGCCAATGTATTCTCTATAAAAATTGCGACCTGTGACTTTTTTAAAAATGGCCTTAGAAATCTTTGTGGTATAGTTACTTGCTTAGAAAGAATTCTCAGAAGGACAAAGCACAGAGAAAACGAGAGATTCCTACATGAGTGAATAATCTTAAAAGCATAGATATTATAGGATATCCAGATAAAAGATTTTGGAGCTCAGATGTTTACAGAATATGTTTGTAATTCATTCCTGGCATCTAGTACTAAAGGAAATAAAAGTACTTTCCCAACCCTAGTACAGGGTAGCTTCTACTCTTAATGTCTGGGTCAGGCTTATAAGAAACTTGTTTCTCAACACTCTCTGCTACAAAAAAAAAAAAAAAGGGGGCGGGGGAGGGAAGGAAGGAGAGTTGAGGTTCTGCTGACCTTGGCTGCTTCTCTGGCTTGGCACTAATATTCTCTCTGGTCAGTTCTCAGCTGCTTTAATTTTTAAGAGGAAAAAGTCTGTCTTCTGCATTGGCTGCAAAGGTCTACCTTTGCTCTGACTCTTTGCCCTGTCTACATAACCTGACTACTGTGTAAACAGTCCTTTCAGTTTATCAGTGATCACAGTTGAGAACTTTTGAAATGCTAAAGACTGTCTTAAATCTCTGAGTAGACTTTGTGTCTCTCTTATATTAATCTTTTTCAGAAATAGTTACTTAGAAGATTCTAATCTTTTTCCTTTCCTTTTTCCTTTTTCTT